>NW_026571047.1:11226035-11501035 GCF_026225935.1 Boleophthalmus pectinirostris | reverse complement strand
ATGTTTTCTTCTTCTTGACAGACTGAGTTGGAAGTGGGTGGGGGCTTTGGACACTTGGAGTTAAATAGTCTGTAAATAAGATATATGGTGTTTTATTAATAGTATGCCTATACCACATGTTGGCACACAAACACACAGTTGAAACTCATTTAGTCCAGAGTTGACAGAGCTGCAGAGGAGCATGAGGTCTGCTGAGATGATGATGATAATGAAGATGATGGTGGCAGGGTCTCCGATGTGTCTGGAGGTTACAGTCCTCTAGTGAATCTTGGGTGCAGACCGATCATTCGTGACCGTTGGTCTCAGCTTCACTGTTGCAAACGGATTGCCCCCCCTGAAGAAAGTACACAAAAAGACATCTTAGACGCAAGGAGTCCCAAAAATATTTAACCTGTTTCAAGACATTTCTGACTGATTTGAAGATAATGGGGTAAATGCAGTTTTATTATCATATTGGCAAATTATAATAAAGAATGTGTTGAAACAAGTCAGAAACAAGTCAAAGTGAATTAATATTTCTACAATTTGCTAAACACTTACAATAAATATTAAAAGTAATTATTCGGAATTGAAGTTATTTTACTCATCTTGATATTAAATTAAGTTTTTACAGTGTTGCATGTCCCACATTGAGGGAAACAAATGGGTGAGTTAAGTTAGTCTTGTTAGATCACTCACCCAAGAAAAGGTGCTTTTGCTGTCCCATTGACAAGAGTTACCTGTTGTGAGAAAATAGACAAGACAGACCCCTGGAAGAATTAGTAACTCTCCAACATAAAAGACAGCACCATTGCCCAGATCCACCACACACACACACACACACACACACACCCCACAGCTGGGATAAAGTCAGTGCTGCCAGACAGGTTTGATAAGGTGTCTCATTAATGTCCCCCCTCCTTTTCCGAGCGCCGCGCTGACATCCTGCACACTCCAACCTCACACACAGTTTGGAATCTCAACCTTCAGGAAAGGCAGGTTGAAAAAGTTCTCTTCACTCTCAACCAACGCTGATAATCTTATCACTTTTACAGAGTCAAGTGAGCATGGGATCACAGTTAAGTAACAAAGCTATACTAGTGAGTGAGTGTTACGGTTAACAAGCAACAAACCACCACTCAAGATGAAGTTAAAATATGCTGTTAAAGTTGCAGAAAGTTAATGATTTAAAATTAAGTTGAAGTTAAAATATTAATACAAATATACAATGCAAAGCCAATGTAGCCTTTACTGAAAATGAAGAATCTGTATGCATTATCTAAGAGTATGGTGCTGTTAGGTGAATGCTAGCCTGATAAAAAAAAAATAATAATAATAATATATAGTAACATAGTTTTTGAATATCTGTAGTATATATGCCACAGCACTTCATACCAAGTCAGTGGTTATGTGTATGTGCACATCAAAAAGTTGATTATTCATTATCTGATTTCTGGAGTTATCATATTATTGAAATATCAGTTGCATCTTATATCATTAACCTCATAGCATACTTATCTAAGTAATTTAGAAAATACAAAAGTGAACTGCATGTGTCAGATGACTGGAGCGTTTCTTCCTGGTTTTCCACTTGTGCAGGTTTTGACAAGGAGAGTTATGCAAAACAAATGTGGCAAAAACATTAAATGGAAAAGATATGTTTAAAATTAACTGGCACATGTCTCCAGGTATTTTTTGATGATCAGATGTCCTTTTTGTAAATGTACTCATGAATAAAGCTACAATACATCCTGTCATAATCAGGTAGTGTACAAATAAGGCATTACAAGGCAATATTGAGTTGCTCAAACATTGTAATAATATATTGTTTGCAGGGTGTACGGCTGTATATAAACCCTAGTGACGTTTATTCAATACCAGTGCCCTGAGGCAGCAGATACAGAGGACACTGAGTGCAGCCAGAGAAGGAAAAGGTGATGATGAGAAAGATGAGAAGGAGCGTGTCCGGACTTGTCTGCAGCAACCAGCCATAGTTCAGTGTGGGTCAGCTGATGCGGTCCAATCGGCCTCAAAATTGTCCCTGCACCTTTTGTCCTCTCATGGTTTGTTCAGCCTGTCTGCTCTCTCCCCCTGTTGTATCACCTGTCAATATCACAGCTTATTCATATTCTAATGAGCACAGCACACTTCCTTTTACTGTAAAACTAGGGAGTGTTTTTGTTCTACTTTACTAAGCGAGTGTGGAGGCTATAACTGTTCGCTATGAGTTGATAAGGATTTTTGAGACATGGGTGGGGCAACTATGACTTAAGAAAATAAAATATTGATGTAAGATCTTAGTCAAACAGACAGCGGTAAACTTACATGGAGAGTAAAAATGGGATGACTAGAATAATCAGATAACACCGTAATTAGATCAGATTTTTGTGTGTTGCACATGCACAAATGAAGTATGATCAACCACAACGCCTGGTGACACATGTCTGGTAATCAACAGATTTTTAGAGTAGGGACTGTTTTTGAAAGACAAAGTACAGTGAATTTAAAAATAACTCAAGTTCAAACTTATTTTTTTTTTACATTTGCACTTTCATTTTTGTTTGGCTCACATTAGTTTGTCCTTTATTGCATAAAAAAGTGATAACAATGCAGGAGCAATCTGATTTCAGAAAGAAACGAGATAATAACAATAATAATAATTCAATAATCTGATAACTCCAGAATTTACATTTTGGTAGTACCTATTAGCCTAGTAGTTAATATTAATTACTATCATATCAGAAAGGATATTTAAGTTGACACAAAAACACCATAAGATACAACAAAGAATTATGTAATTAAAGTATCACTCTTCATGCATGTACATTATAAGAGATACCAATATGGAACTGTTAAAAATGTAGTTAAAACTATAAAACCTGCATAAGAGCTTTATGCATGGTTAGCTGATGTTACTGACCAGATTCTGTGCAGACTGTGCTGAGGTGATCATTGGCGTGGAGGGCAGCTCGTCACTATAGTCTGGTGGTGGCAACAGCACGGGGTCATTATGTTCAGGCAGACTCACCACGCTACCTCTATGTACAGGTGTGCTCTGAGAACTGTCACCAAAGACAGAAGATTAACAATGAGCATTGGAATAAGGCAGATTTTTTTGTATTATGATTAGATTTGCAATATATGTTTACATTTTTTTTATTCTGTTCAGCGTGTGCATTGTAAACAACTCCAGAAGCATTAATGGGCCTATATTATGCAATTTTCTGATCTGTTATAATGTTAGTTTCTCATCACAAATAGTTGTGTTTTGTTTCACCCACACATGTTTAACACACAAACTCTGCATATTTAGGCTCCACTGTGTTTTTAAATTCCATACACTTTCAACAGAATCATTTGGATTATTTCAGCCCTAGAATTGCCAATCTCTTCGAAACAAAAGGTAAAATGTAGCTCTTAACTTGAAAACCTCCACTTCATGACATCACAATGTAGAACAGAGCATTTTGAGCTTAGGAAATGTAGATAGACTAATAATAAAGGCTTCCTTAAACTTGTAAGAATGAACCAAAATATACCCAGGTGTGTTTTTGATGAGGTAACAACATTCTAACTTGGCTTAAAGCTCAAAAGAGTAAATTTTGCGTAATATAGGACCTTTAAAATTTGACTAAAAACTAATTCCAAAATTCCAAAAATGACTAGTTACAACAAGATCATATTACTCAAATTCCAATTTCAATTCAATTGCGTTATTCTGTCAGAGAAAATCATTTATATGGTGAGTTATGTTTGAATGTTTACCCACCTGTTAGATATGAATGACTCAGTGTACGGTCTGCAGTACGAAGAAGGAAACCAGCCGCGCCTATGACAACACAGAAAAGCCACGTTTATGTACATAGTCACTGAAATTGATTCTTCTACACAGCAACGGGAATTATGTTAAGTACCAGCATTAAGGGAAAAAAAACAAAAAACAATAGCCTATATCATTTTCAACTGTTCAGCTTTTGTGAATAACATGTGTGGGATATACAAGATTTCCTCTCCTAAGACAGTGGCATTTGGTCAAAGTCACGTTTGGAGAAATGGCTTAACAGACCAAAGCAGATTTGTTGCTTGGAAACAGAAGTGTGTTGATTTACACGAGTGCGTTGGTCTGTTTTCTACATCACAACCCGTCATGTGCTTTGTTCAAATCAGAAAGAGCAATAATTATACACATATACCTGTTTAAAAGCCTCCTTGTCTGTTCATATTGCTACAGTGAGGAAATGAATTGCTTTTTATTAAATGATGAGCCAATTTGACTGCTTAGCTACTGTGTTGTCTCATAGCAATCATCGTCTTTTGTTATTTAAAAAAAAAACAAAAAAAACATTTTTTTCTGCTCAATCAGGAAATGTACGACTGGCAGATGAAACGATTGTTTAGCTGGATGAATATTAAATACTAGTGTCTGTGCCAAACTTAAATTCTATAGGCATACTATCACTAACATTTTTTGAAGTGCAATATAATGCTGAGGAATACATACACTATAATCTAAGGGTTTCCTAGCAACAATTTAAATTAAATCATTTATTTACAGTTGGAGATTGATCAGGAAATATAACGACCATGCAGGAGTTTTGTATAGTGTGGTTAGGTAAGCAGCAGCACAAGGGTTTATGGCTCTGTGTCATGTCTAAAATAGCTGACATATTTCTAAGCATGATGAATTAACAGAACAAAATATTAAACACAAAAGCACAAACTCGTACTGCCAGCTAAGAAATGCCAAATATGCCTGTGTGTGAGTTGCTGCTGAATACTTGTTGGAATGAAAGTACATTTCCTCTATTGGGCGTGCCAAAGCTCAGGTTTGGATTAGGCGAAATTTATTGTGTGTGGACTTTGATACTTTCAGCATAGATATGGTGGAATTTGGTGGTGGTTTAACTGACAGATTGCTGATTTGTTGACCTGGTTATCATTAATATCTCTTGTAATTCCTGGGCCTATCCACAAGAAACACTGGCTACCTTTTAACATCTTCTCTGTCAGTGTAAATAAGCAAAAGTTGTTTTTTTCCACAATAACTTCAAAAAGTGGTGCCATAATTCAACACAATTGATACAATTGTTGTCTGTTAAAAGTAGCCTACTCCTATTTACAATCCCAGGCCAGTCTCAAACAAAAGATGATCTGGTATCATAAACCTTGTGTATCATAAACCTTCTTGCAAAAGTGTGAATCTCCCATAAAGATATAAATGCTCCTGCCCTCTATATGAAAATAAGACACCATAAAATTTTAAAATGGAAACACAACCAATTGTAGTAAACAGAATGCCTGGTGTTATCCATTAGATTTTGTAATAAGGAAATATAGTCTTCTGATCTGTTATATCTCTCTTGCAGCATATCATTTTGAACAATTTGAGTGTACACAGGTAAACGATGTAGTCTAATACATGAAATAAATGGGAAATGCCACGTACTGTCCAGTCTTCTCCAGCTCCCCATACCGCCAGCCATCCTTCTCTTCTGGGATGAGGAGGATGATGATGTCCCCTTCATCGAAGCTGAGTAGCGTATCGTTATTGCCGGCTGTGTGGGGAAAGATGGTCCTCACGCGTGGCTTCTGAGATATATTGATACCTGATGACTGGGATGTAGATCTGGACAGGTTACATTCTCCGAGGCTGCTCTGGTCTGCATTAACAAAACACATTAGTTATAATATTATCAAATTATTATATAGTTCCCCAGTCATTTGTTGGTAAGTACAGTGCAAACATAAGGCAGATTTAGTCAGTACCTGAGTTATGGTCTGGCGAGGATGGCAGAGAAAACATGGGCTCCTGGTTGAACATGTTAGCAAGTGGACTGATCTGAGCTTTTAATGGTGGCGCGGGAGGAGGGATATCAATATTGTTCTGAAATAACACAGAGATCTTATTAAGATAAAGAATACCATCGAGAATACAGCAGTAAGTATAATCACTCCTATCAAGTGAATGGGAACAAATTGAAGGAACACGGTTAAAAGGCTCATTGGGTAGTTATTACACTGGTGTAATGAATTGCAGTGGGAGCCTATAATCTCCCTCCCACACAGCAATAAATAGTCTGAGAAAAGAACTGAAAGTAGTCAGGATTTCCATTGGCATGTAGCCAACTAAAGCCATGCTACAACTTTGAAATTTTGAGATGCATTTATTGCTGCTTATTAAAAGTAGTTTTCAATAAGACAGTATTCAAATTGTTGTTTTATATTACTATGAAATTACAATATCAAGACTGGACTACAAAACACTTCTGAACTGAGAAAACTGAAAATTGTAAAAATAAATATATATTAAAAAAAAAAACCTGACACCTCCAAACAAAGTGATAATGTGATATTAAGTTTTGTGTGAGTCTTGAACTTCAACTAGGCTTGTTAGAAGTAAATTTTTGCTTTTTTATGGAATTAAAAAATTTAATCAGATTATTGTTATCAGGAGACTAAAAGCATATGAGGATATCCCATGTTGTCAATTATAACCCACCCCCATGGCTTATACTTACTATGTTGTTGCGCTGCAGCACAGGTGTTGCTTGTGGTGTAGTGGCCAAATGCTCGATCATATCTGATACTGTTTCAGGGACCTCGCTGATGTCTGAGCACTTCTCCTGCCAGCTGGGGAAACGGTCCAACAGAATCTCTTTGGCCTGAAACATGACAGAGAGCAAATTCTTTTTTTGTTGGTTTGTTTGTTTTTTGGGTCAATTTGCTCTCTCAACATATATGTTTCATATGGAAATACCAAAATTATACAATCTGTACCTCAAGATGCATTCATATTTAATTTAGAAAACTTACGTCCATGGATTTCAATGGGAGTTTTCAAAATGCATTTTTCCCAGATAAGGACAATCCCTAGCACATACAAAACCGAACTTTCTGATCTTCTACTCAATAAGATTTTTGACTGATTGGAAGATTTGTTGATATCAAATTCTAAGCTTGATTTAAAGTTTACTTCCAAAAAAAAAAAGGCAAAATTTGAATAATTTTTTTTTTTTTTTTTGGTATCTATTATTATTAAAAATTTAAACCTGTCTAACCATTCTTCAGATTTATATGTCCCATGCTATGCTATGTTTTAGCATAGCTAGCTATAGAAAAACATTATATAATCTATATGGATATAGAAAACATTACCTGACAAAAAAAAAAAAAAAAACTTATATAAACATTTTTTTAACTACAGAAGAAGTTTCAAATTGATATCTCTGAATTCATATTACACTATTTTCTTATCTATGTCATAATGTTGTTTCCTCATCTAAAACATACCCAGAGTTATGTTTTGTTTTATTCACACATATTCAACACACAAATCCTGAATATTTAGGCTGAGTTCTTCTCACACACAAAAAAACACTCTGTTCCACTTTGTGATGTCATACGGAAATACAGGAAGTGCTCCACTGCTCTTTAAAACTCAATACTCTGTCACTACAATAATTTGGATAATTTCAGCCCTGGAATTACCAGTCTCTACTGAACTAAAAGTAAAGGTAGCGGTTAACCTGAAAACCACAGCTTCATGACATCACAAGGTGGAACAGAACATTTTGAGCTGATTTTTTTTACACATGTTTGAGATTACTCAAACATGTGTAAAACAAAACACATCTCCATGTATGATTTTGATGAGATAACAACATTCTAACATGGCTTATTGCTCACTAGTCCATTCTGTGTAATATAGGACATTGAGGATTACAGTACTGTGTGGAGATGGTGTGTGGCTGTTGTTACCTTGTCATGGAAGTTGCTCATCTGATAGGAGAACATGCAGTGTTTGTCCGCCAGGAAACAGAATCTCCTCTTCTCTTCCAACAGGGCCTCTCTACAGCCGTCGGCAATAAACTTCTGCATGTCCATCTGGCGTGACGAGATGGTCTCCAAATACTACACACAGGGTTGAAGTCAAATGTCAGAACCATACACACAGCACTCAATAATAATGTCAGGCAAAATATGAATTAATTTGGTGTGTTTTTCCAATTGACACTTCCACGCTCTTGTTAAGTAGTACTGCAAGAAATTAACAGAAAATGCGTTTTTAGGCAGAAATGTGAATCCACAGGGTATCAATTAGAGGAAACAGGAATTGCTTTAGTTAGTAACACAAGTGGATGTGACTGTTGGCGGGTCCCCAATGAGTAAAAACTGATTAGAGCCTAAAGCTAAACACTGGCAACACATAAATGATTCTCTTTAACTGTAAAATCTCCAAATACATGAAAATAACTTGTAAACAATGAATATGTACATTGTATTCACACAGTGGTAATGAAATAAGCAACGTATAACTCTTGCAGTGACTCTTTGACCAAGTGTCTTTATTGTACACCCACTCCCCATCTTCCCCAGGTCGTCATGGTGATGATAAAGCAGTCAGTCTCCAAGGGCTCTTCCGCAAAACATTTACTACTGTCTGTAGGCTGTTCATATCACATTCTATATTTATTTTTCAAATATATATATTTATTTTAGCCATTTTTTAGCACAGATCAACTAAGGTGACTTTTTTCCAACAAACCAAAAAGTGACAGCGTTGTCAATCTCAAAGGCATAGTGACCTAAGCTGGACCCCAATTTCAAATAATCATTTTATGGTTCAACCACCATGGATTTTTGTTTCATAGCTCAAAACCTTGCTGCAATATTGCTTTCCATATGACATTATGACATCACAAAATCTATTAATCCTTATTCATTTTTTTTTTTACAATAGTCAGCTGACAGGTGGTAGGAAAGAGTTTCCAGAGCTCATCTTAGGAGGGCTATCCAAGTTATTTATAGTTCGGTTTATCTTGGTTTTAGGTCTCATTTTATCAGGTAGTCAAAATCCATTCACACTTCTGACAGCGGATCAGTTTCAATTAATCTTTACAGTGCAGCTTAGCTCTCCCAGAGATAAAGAAGATCCACTGTGTCTTTAAAAGCTGCCATTCAGGTGCAAAGATAACCAGAGAATAGACAGAGCTGGTAACACATGCTGTGAGGAGAGAGAGATTGATTTCTTGAAAGAGTTTACAATTGACTGGAATTTTGATTACCAATAGGATCCAAAATGGCTTTATTCTCTATAAAAGCACAGACAGGAAAACAAACTCAACATGAGGTATTATGGTGGCAAATTTGCTTTTTCAGTTCCCCGTAATTTACAAATCAAATCCATCTGACAATGAGACTGCTATTTGGAAAGGACAAGAGAACAAGCACACTTTGGAAGTCAAGTTTCCATGCCAAGTACCACCTCAGAGAATGGTTGGCTTTCAAGTACCACGAGAACTAAACACCAAAAGTAAAACAGGTCTAAAACAGGACTATTCTAGTTCTAAACCAGGGCTAGGCCAGATCTAAAAATAGAGCCACACTATACAAACACTACAAACACTACAAAGACTACAAATACTGATTCTAAATTATAACAACTCTGTGTAACTTTGTAGAGTTTAAATTTCATCTGACTCCATGAAAATGGAAACTTAAATCTATACTTTGCAACCTTCATGGTGATAGACACATTTTATGCCATACTGTGGAATAGTATAGCTAAAACATAACTGCAATGGAAACAAGCAGGAGGAGGCCAAAAAAGTGTCAGGTTTGTAGGGATGAAAGCCCGCTCATAGTAAGGGCACATGTTCTTTCTGTTTTTCTCTGCAATAAAATAAAATGAAAAACAAACAAACAAACATGCTTTTATTTTTGTCTATTTTTGTCCATAAAGTTACAGTGGGGCTTTAAGGAAATATTAGCACTGCAGTAGAATATGCAAACCATCTTGCGTACCACAGTTTGCAAACCACTAGAGCATAACTATAACACTGGTTTAGTCACAGTGTAAACTGTCAAAAGACATCTCACTTTCTTGGACAATATTTGGAACAGTGCATTGGCACACTGTACTATCAGACACTTATATTACACAGCAATAACACTAAATTTCCAGTCCGAGATTATTTTAGCTCTCAATAGTTTACCTTGTTCATAATACATGGTGCAGCCAAAATATTTTGTTTTTGTTAGTGCATGCGCAAAATCTCATTTATATTAGTTTAAAACAAATCACCTAACTCTCAAACTCCCCTTCGAAACCACTAGACCAGACTAAATTTGTAAATAAGTTTTACATAGTGCGTCATAGAGGCTCCAGAATCATACCCACGCTTTATAAACACAACTAAAACTTCAAAGTCTCGCTGTTGTGTACTCGGGCTTTAGTGCACTTTTGTTTTGTTGCTAGCAGCATTAAATCCCATCCAATGCAAATGAGTTGGTCTTCTGAGGCCACATTTCCTTTTGCACATCTGTAAACAGCCATTACTATTCCGAACGCATTTCATCATCAAGTTTAGAGAGGAGCCAGGCCTGACATCTCATCTGTTCTGCTAAGGCTACAATCTGCCTCCTCTTGTGCTTTGGGAGTTGAGGTTTAAACAAGTCTGTCATCAGTGATTTGGCCCTTTTATATGGCACTACACAAAGTCAAAATGTGGAACCGTAGCTTTCACACTTCACAAACAACCATGCGTGTGAACTATTCAAACAGAAACCTCAAACTTGTCTGAGCATGAAAACATTTTAGATAGAGTTTTATATGACCAGACCCACCTCATTTTCTTTAATTTCATATTTGTGTGAGTGTTTTCCTTGGCTTTTCCTCCTCAGCTTCTTCAGGTCAGTCTGTGTGCGCTCTAGGGAGTCCTGCTTCAGCTTGTGTTCCGACTGATAGCGCTTAAATGTGGCCTGGAAAAAAAACAACACATTTTTATTTATATTAACTCAAGATATTATCAGTCTGGATTTAGGTGCTGGGACCTTTCACTACACTATAGACACTTACTCCACCATTCAATAAACAAATGGAGGGAAATTTGAAAAAAAAAAAAAAAAAAAAAAAAAAAAAGAAAGAAAGATGAGTACTATTATGAGAATAACTAGACTGAGCACTAGATTGTGGTAAATTTTTCAGTAACTCATAGACCTCAAATCAATTATTTATAGGTACATTTTAGCACATTTCTGGTGGATTGAAAAATGGTTTTGCAGCTGTTATCAAGATTATAGTAAACAACATACAACAGAAATAAATAAATAAATATATATAAAATATATATATATATATATATATATATATATATATTTATATATTTATATATTATTTATATATTATATATGTCATTGTGTTTAATTGTCCTATGGTATTTAATTATTTGTTTGTATTTGTTTATTTGTTTGTTTGTTTATAACCAGATGTATTCATGAGTTTATATTCATTATTCATTCATTTCATTTGTCAGGGCTATAGTTGTGTTACTAGTAGTTTTTTTTCCATTTAAGTGTTTCTCACATTCATGTACTTGACATCCATATCCGTCTTCTTCTCCAGTTCGACGATAATGTCTCTGTGAAACCTCCTCAGCTGCAAAGGGCAAATACAGCACACACAGTTCACAGATTGTCACCACATACATGCATTACAGCTGCACTAAACAAAATGTACTTCTGCGTCACATGGCTCAATGGTAACTCCACGATAAGAGCCGAGTGACCCCGAGGAATGTATGATAACATGTTTCTAAGGTGAAAAAAATCCACCTACTCAACATGGTGGCTTATAGTGGCCTGTTAAAGTTAAAGATTTACAACTTTTCCCCTGTTATTGTGTATTAGATAAGTCGTATCTGGTCACAAGGAAACTTTAATCACTGAAATATTTCATAGCAATACCTTGAACGCACGTCAGTTTTAGTTAAATTAAGCCAGGCACATTTGAGTTTTCAGATATTTGAAGCATTTTGGCCCGAGGCAGTGAGGTCAAGAATGATTCTGTAGCTTTTTTGACAAACTTCCGTTCTCCTTTACACTGTTATGATGCACTGAGTTTTGAAAATGAGAGGAATGGCATTATTAAGTAGCGAGGATGACGTGTGGAGAAACTGAGAAGAGAAAGAAACTGTCCATCTAGGGCTATTATCTAATGAGGGCTAATTGTGAGATTCCACAGACTGGGCCATGGTCTGGTAGTGACCTATGACCTTATAAGACATAAATAAGGCTGACGGGTTTGCAGTTGCTTGTGTTAAATGATGCTAGTGGAGAAGACTCACATTTTCTTCCATTTCATTGTAGATTTTTCGATGAGCTTCTGCGATCTCCATCAGTACTATACCTGCAAGACAAAAAAGAGGGGTTATTAAACTTTTGTGAAAAATCCCCCGATGCCCTAAAGTGGGTTAATGGAGTCACATATAGAGTTCGTCTCCAGTTATAGCTCACGAGTCTGGCAGTTATAGGGGCGAATTTAGAATCAGGCTTCATATTAGGAATAGGAATTCATTTACATACAAAATTTTGAAATAAAAACACCAGGATCATGTACAGCAGATTAATACGAACATCTTAATACTAAAATCATCAGGCTCACTGCAGCAGTTACAGAGAGAGAAGGGTAACAGTTTCTCAGTGTAAAGTCAGTTGAAGCTGATGGAGTTGATGGAGCTGGAAGTTACCCATGAACACTTCCTATTTGGACCGCAACAGCTAGTGGGTTAGCTATGTTCTGTGAGGGTTCTCCCTGCTCCTCCTACCCCTCCTTTCCCTGCTCCCTCTCACTGTATCTACTTACCTTGTTTGGCATTTCCTGGGTGGGCCCCAATCATGCACCTGCTGAGCTCCACTCCTGTTCTTCATCAAGTAATCATCTCCTACAATAAAAGACCTGCTGACCTGCTCTCCAGTGCCAGATTGTTCTGTTATCCCAGCAGTGAACTACTCAGGCTTTTTAAGATTTTTGAGAATTCCAGAGACTTTTTGATGCTTACCCGTTTCTTTTGTCCTATCCCCAGCACTTCATTTGGAGCCAGCCTCATCCCGTACCCACCAGTTTCTGTAAGCCTCCGGTCAGCCTCCATCTCTACAGACCTCCCATCTGCAGCCAACCCGGACCCGTCCTGCCTCCCCTGGAATCTATCCCCCCGCCAAGACTATTTTTGTGAAATAAATACTTTTTTCTCTCTGCATATTTGGGTCTGACCAGTAATTCTGTAATATGTTCATTTATATATACATTCTATTGGTACTACAGTATTAAAACTAGATAGTTGAATATGTATCAATACCCACAAAATCATATTAATAGAAGAGTTGGAGCTTATCTGAATCATTTTAGACTGGTCTATATCAAAATGAACATTAAACCACGTGGTAATATTAAAAAACTATTACAATTAAAATTACCTAAAAAATTACATTGTTTTTCATCACCACCTTGCTACTGAATATGGTTTGGAATATCAAGCCCTTTCTTCAGTATCAAAATAGAGTTTGTAATTGAAGTATTGTGACAACACTACTTTATTATAGCTAGACCAATTTTAAGCCGGTACCCCTACGCCCTTTTATCAAGCTTTGCCATCTTTTCCAGCTCGTCCAATATTTGAACAGCTGTCAATAAATAATCTAAAAAAAGGCTTTGGCATTGTGCGGTCAGATACAGAACAGTCTCCATTCAGCCCGGGCTCACAATATACTAGATAGCAGTGGCATATGACATGAGACAATGGGAGTGTGTCAATACTGTAAACACTAGTGGACAATTGTAGCGTAGCAGTTTATAATGCTAAAAGTGCACAATGGGGCACTATCTGGACTGGAGGTTTACTACAGGGCAACAGTTCTAGTCAGAGTGTACCTGAAACAGCACTTTATGCATATATGTGGGCATGTGACTGTGGTTTTGCTGGCATATAACTGTATGGGGACATGTTTATAAGGTGTTAAAAAGGTAGCACAAATGTTATTGTCCATGTTAGCACAGGTGAATAGGTGCAAATTTAAATTAATTTCTCCTTTTAAATGTGAGATTACAGATATTTTTACCTGTTTAATGGTTAATATATATTAATATATATGTATTTACTAGGGTAATCCATATGACACAAAAACTGACATCTAGTTCAGTATAGTTCTTCACTGACACCACAAATTAAATGAAACACAATGAAAACATGGTGGTAAGCTATTATTCAAATTTGTGGAATTTCTAACAAAACATTTTTAGGTAAATTTTTTGTTTAGATGTCCCCTTCAAAAATGGTGAATCTCCCATAGAAATATATACACCCATGCTCTCCACCTGAAATTACGACATCAAACTGAACTACCACCTAGAACATCTAGAACTACCACACCTGACATTCCTATAGGAGCATACACTAGCATAAACAGAGGTAAAGAGAGAGAGAGAGAGAGGGAGGGGGGCACTGGGGCAGAGCTGAGAGAGAGGGAGCAGCTACAACAACATTGCCCTCTGAAGGTCAGCAGAACGTACTGGTAAATGAGTCCTTTGTGTGAAGGGAGAGGGGGGCTGGCTGTTTGGACAACCCCAACAACATGGGGCGACTCCACCTGCACACTTCACCTTTGAGGTTAACAAGGTGTGAAGTCTATCTGAAGACAGGCTAAAAGGCTATTAAAGAGCACACTTCATATTGCTTTATGGGGGTGACATGGAAGATTACACTTAAATAATGTCAAGTTATAGATAAGGAGTTAGCTGTTGAGCACTGGCTTTCCTTGTAAGGGCTATTAAACTAAACATAAACCATACACATATTAGTGATAGAGTGTTTCCCTCAGGTTTTTACAAGACTATGGTGGCCCAGGCAATCCTTATTTGGAAAAACAATAATAAGAATACAAATTTTGGAGTAAATATGTCACTTATTGCTTCTATTAATCCATAATGGCCTGATTAAAGATTAAATAAAGTTGCTTGTTTATATTTGTGATAATACAACAAGCAAAAAAGGGGATTTCATCTTTAATAATCTTTAATACCAATTTATCAGTTTGATTTAGACTAAGGGGGCAAAAATTTGACTATGGAGAGCAGGCATAGTCTCCTCTATAAATGGGAAACATTATACCAATTCTATAACATTAGAAAAAATAAATAGCTATGACTTTAAAGGTACACTGTGACAAGCTAAAGCAAAGGTATTTTCCAAAACAACACAATTTTAATAAGAGGTATCATGTTCTTTCACACATAAATAATAAATTGTCCTCATAGCACAGTACGTGTGAATGAATTATTGTATTAGATATGCAGTGACAAATGGTTTAAACAATAGCCTGCTTTGTTTAGTCTTAGTTAATAGGTAGAAAACAACAAACAACAACAACAACAAAAAACTTTAATGGAACCTAATTACCGCACTAAGTTGAACTTACTTTAAATGGAAAATATGCTGTTCCTTCCCTACATCGATGACACTTGAATGCAACATATGGAAAAATACCCAGTTATCCATGATTCACTGGCCCTGTCATGACTAATTCATCTCAATATGAAGTAGCTACACTCCCACCTTCTTCTACGTCTTAACCACGCTGCATCTGAAGACACAAAATCATTTCTAGTTGTTTGTGTTGTCAGTGAGATACACAAAAACATTCTCCAGTCTGTACCACCTGTGTACACTGTCACTTTGTCCAGACATCTACCCCTTTAAAATTGTTTGCCAGTGACGCAATTTATGAGCTGGCAAAGCCCTGTCCCAACACAGCCATGCCTATTCGCGTCATGATAAGAAGCCTGACAATATTACTCACATGCCCCCGACCTGTTGGCACCATTTCGTACCTGTGTCTGTATTTTACTACCAGTACAAACTAATCAATGCATGGCAAGATACTAAGCATTCTTGCTAAAGTAATAAAGGGTGAAACTTGATATTGATACTAAGGAAAAGTTAGATCATACTCCATATACCATTTTCAATACCACAGTGGAAAAAACATTCTAATTTACACTGGATGAATATATATATTCTACCATGTGATGTTCCTTGTCCTTTGCCATTTCAGTGTAATAATCATTGTATGCACTATAACTTCTAACACAGTGTAGTGATGGTTCTTTAATTTCACAATTTGATGATACTTCTTAAAAAGGAAAAAGAAATACTGGGTTTTGAAACTAGTTTTAGTTTGAATCATTATCTGGATATCTATTTTGTTTCTGTAACAAAAAAGAAATTGGTTTCATTTTCATTTCAATTCCGGAAAGGTATTATCAAAATCACCTTGTACAATCAAAAATAACGTGAGCGGTGGCAAGCTTAGATTGTTTATATCTTGATAGTGAAATAAAAATTACAGTGCAATGTCACCTTGAAGTTCTGTGTTATGTATGTGTTTGTGTCTCTTCCATTCACTAGACCAGGACTAAACCAGGACTACACCAGGATCAAAACAGTTCTACATCATTCACAAATAAACTGGGACCAAACCCAAGTTCAAAGATGAGTATGAACGCAGCCTGCCTGTATATCTGCGATGATCAATTGCCATGAAATGTTCTTTTAACATAAATTGATGACGAGCTACCACAAACCACGCATCACATCATTCATCAGGGTGGCTCCATAAAACGTACAAACCAAGCCTGGACTAAACCAATAAATCTCTATTTACTCAGTCTCTACTATGACACTGCGTTTTATGTGAGCAGCAGAATAAACTTTCTCTGAACTTTTATAGGCTGTCCTTCCTGGTGCAGTTATATATATCAGAAGTAACTGGTGCCGAGTGGCCAAATTAGGAAGGCTTCACAACCAGGTCAGGCCAATGTACCAATGTTTAGAAAGCGGAAAGGGAGTCAGGAAAATAGTACCAAAAACTTTAAGGTGCAATGGTGGAGTTAGGGTAGACTGGGTACTGTTAAAAAGTATATTTTGGTGATGAAGAAAAAAGTACTCATGAACGTTTTTGTAATAATATTCAGTTGTGATCTTTCTGCATTGAGATTATGATTCTTCTGATAGTAGGATTCTGTTAAAAAAATTACAGGAGCATTAACATTTGAGAGAAGATGAAATACATTTTAACTGCTAAACTAATGTAAGAATCCCAGAATCCCAGAATTTCAGAACATATTCATGGAAGACTACTAAATGGTTAGCTGTGCTTTAAAGGTGCATTGTGTAACTTTTCTGGTGGAGGATCCGTCAAATGCTTTTCTTCATGGATATGTTATTGCTTTGTCTAAAATGTTTCACAGCGTGGCATGAAATGTTTCTCTATTCATGTTGACCAAACCAGACCAAGGTACAGGTCAGATCTGTGGAGAGGCAACCCCACTCACAGTTGGAAAGCCTGTTTTTGTAGGGTTTTTAAGCTATAAAACCACCTGTAATTGAATAAATGTAAGGTAGAGCTGTTTAATGTCATACTCTAACATTCCAGCCAGGTGACGAACAAAAGGTTACACAGTGCACCTTTAAACTAATTTGTTGTTTAATTTGTCATCATTCCTTTTCAGTTTTATGATTCTATATAATGGTTCTAGAAATTATGCAACACAGCAATTGGAGAAGGGATAGATGTCAGTATCATATTACAGGTTAGCGTTCAAGTACAGAAAAAAATGTAAAGTTGCCCAGCCCTTCTTAGAAGTAAGAAGTCTTTATGGGACTTTAGTGTTGGGTTGGGTGCTGTTATGAATGCTATGAAAGATAAAATGATAAGCAGTAGAGGGTGGTGTCTATAGATGAAATAACAACAAATAAGTCTAAGTTAAATATTTGAAATGTCACTAAAATCTGCTCTCAAAAGCCAAGACAGTTTCAGGAGTCATTTCAGAGACACATATCCCAGCAGGCTCTGTGCTATGAATTTTGATTCTTCAGTAAAAAGTGAGGAGCGCACTCACTTGTTTCCATAACATTTTTCTCATGCTGACAAGCTTTACAATTTCAAAAACAATTTCGACAAACAGAGCAGAGAAAAGGTGGAAGGGGTGGAGATGGAGCTATTCTTTCTTCAGTCACATTTTCAGTCTTTCAATACCTGCGGCTTTTCAGAGAGCACTGGTAACTCCCTGTGGAGCCCACTCAGGCCGCTGTGCACAGGAAGCCTCTGATTGTACACCCACCAAAACTGCTCCTGACATTTGCCTGGATGTGACATAGGCTCTATCAGCTTCTGCCATGCACTGGTCATACAAGCACTGGAACAATACACTACTACTCAAGTACTCATTCTCCTGTCAGGCAACATGTGCTGGGACTACTGTATTGTTACTTTACATTCCCCGGGGATGTGATGCTAACTGTAGGCTCTGCTTCTGCCGTCTGAAGCTTTGTTACTTTACTTAACACTTAAATTGTGTTTAAGTTAACAAAATCTGACCATAAAGAACTGACTTACCTGCGACTGCAACAGGTGAGGTGATTTGTGATGTTAAACAAATCCTTCACAAATAACATTATAGCCACAAGCTAACGGTTACACCCTTATCATCAGAAGGCCCCCTAGTCAGAAAGCCCACTATTCAGAAGGCCCTTTATTCAGAAGGCCCACTAGTCAGAAAATCATTCTCTCTTCTATTGGTCTGTCAGCAACATATCTCTTGAACAATTGAATGTATATTTGATGAAAGCAACAGGAAATAATCCCTGGATATCAGGGAAGAATTAGTAAACATTTGGATGTATACCAATTAAAAATGGATGCAACATCAAAATTTTTAGAGATATTGACAGGAAAATGCATAATCATGCATAACAGCATTAGCTAAGGCCAGCATTACTTAATTTGTTGGTTTACAAACCCACCAATGCTATATTAAAAGAAAAGATTTAAAATAAAATTGAAATGAAGGTTGTTGCCTCAAAATCAGACAATTATTAACCCTGTTACACTTAAGGCAGCCATTTCCACCCAAATCATTATTTCCTCAAACATTTTTGCTATATTTTAAGGGTTTAATATATTTATTACTTTTAATATTTACTTGTAACACTACCTGAACATGGACTTTCTGACTAGAGGGTCTTCTGAGTAGAGGGTCTTCTGATGATAAAGGCTGACCCCCAGGCTAACTAGCATTAGCCAAACGTTTTTCAGTTAGTCACTTAGTTCCAGCATTTTTGTATAAAACTGAACTCCCAAACTAACCCTAAAAATGTGCTTAAATCCATTCATGTATTTTTTCTGGAGTTTTTAAACAGTCTTAAAACTTTCTTGGCATGTTTGCTAATATGTGCACTGATGTCACTGCAAAATATCAATAATGGTCAAAGTGCTAGATATTTCAGTAAATGAAAACTTGTTGTAAAGTTTTAAGTTTTAGTTTTGTAGTTCTTCACATTTCGCATTTGACATTTCAAGTTGGCTTCTTCATGTAATAGTGCACTTGAAAGTTGATTATACTGTAGCACATATCACATTATCTTAGATTTCTTCAAAGGCAGTCTCTGGAACACTAACCATCTTCGAGTGATTTTTTATTATAGTGTTGAATTATTATATTCTTGTGTTCCATTGTTTTACAGTTCTATATAAACCTACTTTCCTATTTTAATCAAGCAGTTGTTATTACCATGTTAATTTCAGAAGAAATGTACACTGGGGCTGAGCAATTTAATAGGTGTTTTTCTGACTAAAGTTGCAATTAGATTTACAATTTATGTGTTAAAATCACGAGTCTATTCACATTTTAAGTATGTCCAAGAGCATTCACATTTGAGAACAGGCTGAAACATAATAGCTTAACTAATAAAAAAAAAATCGTCTTCCATCTCGAGGACAAGTATTTAAAGTGGAACAGAGCCATTAGAAACTTTGTCAAGTCAATGTAAAGTTTATGTAAATCACCTTAGAATGTGAAAGCAGCACAGGTCTGTGTATGAAGTGAAGCCTGGAATGAAGTAAAAGCCTCAGGTAATTGTGTGAATTCCTCTCCACCGCTGTGTGACGCAAGTACCTTTTTGGCCATACCGTTCATTGTGAGAAGAGAAAGCTTTTTATCACCTCAGAGACCAGTCTTTATGTGTGTGGGCAGACACTGAGTTTAAAAGACAATTGCTCAATTCCGTGAAAATCTAAATGATGTATTCCTTAGTCAGAGATTAGGAAATAAATTATAGTGCGTATGACACTTTGTAGTCATTTCACTAAAACATTGTTAACACTTATTTATACAATCCGCAATCTAAAAATCTTGCCCAGTTTTTCCTTTATTTTCATTTTGGTGAAGTTTATCATTTTACTTTTACGATGACATATGTAATATCAACAGCATCCATTCCTTAACTGTTACCCAATACCCAGCAACTGAAATGTTAGGGGTTAGGGTTAAAGCCAAAATGTGTCTAAGTAGCTATAAAAATAAATCATGACTTTATTTTGTTAAATTATGGTTGGAACTGTTTTAGAATTCACCACTTCCTGTATTTTTGTACTTTTCTTCTCAACTTTTTTCCCCACAAACTGACAGTTGACTAATATAAAACTATGATAAATACTCACCACAGGTACTATCCCACCAAATCAAGTCATAATTAGAAAAACACATGAAAATCTGTCATATGGATTTAAAAATTGACCTGAGGAGTGACAAAACAAGTTGAAGTGCATGTGTGGCCCTAGCCTGGGTGTGAGGATCCAGATGGAGGAGCAGGGGATAAGGTGATCCGTGCGGCCTGGGAAGGTTCCTGTGTTTGTTCAGACTGTTTGCTGCTGAACACTGCGGCGCTTGTGAGAATTCACACTGTCTCGCTGTCACTTATTCCCAGCACTCACAAAATGACTGTCAAAAAAGTTCAAGAATGGGCTTCTTTTTACTCACAGCTTTTTCACAAAACTACTACATTCTATAGTAGTGTCCAAGTATGTTAGAATGGGAGATATTGGGAGGGAAACAGTGCTGGCCAATGCCTAGGGTTGTCAAAAGTATCAAAAATTAGATATTAATCAGTATTAAAACTACTATCAAAACTAGATACTCATTTGAGCATATATCGATATTGAAAGAAAAAAATCGCATAAACTTCTTGAACAGTTTACTGTGAAAACTTTTCAGCTCTAATTTTAAGCAAGATCAATATTCATTCATGTCTAACTGTCAAAGATATGTTTAATAAAGATGTCTACAGCCAATCCTCTGTCCGTAAAAGTATTTCGTTTGGACCAGAATTCAGACTTTGGAGGAAGAAAGTTAACTATAGCTTGTATTGAATTAAAAACTGTTAAAATTATTTTTTCTTTATGTTGAAGAAAAGAAAGTAAAATTCAAAACTCAAGATCGAAAGGAACTAAATATAGCATCAGTGTTTTTGCATAACCAGGAATGCCCCCAAATAAAAGTGTAATATTATTTAATTACTGGCCATGTTAAGGTGTGGCTGGACTGACAAGATCCTCATTCACCAGTCACAATAACAAACCAAGTATGGGAAGCTTCTACACTAACTTTAAACATTCTCCAATGCCTAAACATAACCTCACTTAAAAACTATAATGCCTATAATGACTATAATTGCATTTTAGCAGGTAAGAACATTCCATTTCAGAAAACTGCTCGTTGATTTATATAGCTGCAAAAAGTGAGTCTGGCGCAATAATAAAATCTGTGTTTTCATAAGCTTTGCCATAGTCATTTTATTCAAGCCCAATGGGATGAACTTGGCTTGTGAATTGTCACAGAAATGACTCCTCCAACACCTGCTCTGACATTTAATCAAATTCTGTTTATTGTGTTTACTAAGTTTTTCAGTCCCTTATCCATGAGTGAAAATGGAAACCTGTCAAGTTAAAATTGGCTTTTTTCTGACATCTGACAGTGAATAGAAGAGCGTTATGCTGCTTTGATTACCCGCTGTACGGACAATTTATAAAAAAGCTGCTTTTCACGGCAGACTGTGAACTGTGAGTGAACTGGAAAAAAGGATGTTGATGAAGCAAAATTGGGAGAAATTTTGGTCAAAATATAGCCGCTTAGATTTTTGGCGGTAATATAATAACTGGAGATGAGTCATAGCTTGAACGAGAAACAACCTGGACAACCCTGATGGTGGGAGGAGACGAGAGTAATTCTGGGTAAGAGCAGGCAGTGGAAAATATCACATCAAACCATCTTATTTACAGGTATATTGTAGTAAATACCACTATACCAGAATAAAAAATGTGTGTCCAAAGGTTGATGTTTTGCTTTGTTTTGGTGTGAAATTGCTATTCAGGTGTAAATATATAATTTTAAAGGTTCTATATTACATAAAATTAACTCTTTTGAGCTTTAAGCAATGTTATAATGTTGTTGGCTCATGCAAAGCATATCTGGAGTTGTGTTTTGTTTTGTTCACACGTGTTTGAGTAGTCATGCATTAGTGTGTCTACATTGCCAAACCTCAAATCACTCTGCTCCACCTTATGATGTCAGAGTGAAGCAGTATAGTTTTCAAGTGGTCACCATTTACCCTTTGTTTAGTAGAGATTGACAATTCCAGGGTTGAAAGGCTGAAATTATCCAAATGATTCTAGTGAAGGTGTAGGGAGCATTTCCTGTATTACCACATTATTTTCTGTTTGAGAGAATAACAGCCTATGTGAATGAAACAAAACACAACCCCAGGTATGTTTTTGATGAAGAAACAACATTATTAGAGGTAAGAAAATTATGTAATATGGGACCTTTAAACAGAAAACTCACCAAGGTCTCTGGAGGCTGGAGACTTATGGGCGTTCTCTCCGATCTTTGAAACAGCATCAAAATAAGTCTTTCCAGCGATGGTCATTGCTACACAAAAGGACAAAAGTTTCAACAACTTGCAACATCAACAAAGCATTGTTTGATTTTCTTTTTCGTAGTTCACTTACCTGTGACAGACTTTTCATAGCTCTTGCCAAGGTTCACCAGGTTTCTTAGACCTGGGTTAAACTGTTCCATAACATTCTGAAAATATTGAACAACTTGTTTAGATAAATGCACTTTTATATGTTTCTCTTACTTCTTTGGTGCTTATGTAAACCTGTACTTCCAAAAATTATAACATTAGTGCAGGGATGGGTAGTATCAGTTACATTTATTTGAAAAACGTTTTAATGAGATTGTACTTCTTGGAGTAGTTATGTGACATACAAGCATACTTTTACAACTCCTAACAGTACTCATAAACGAGTAAAACTTTACTCTTGAGTAAATCAACAAATGACAAAAGTTGTATGTTGTGAATCTTAAATGATTTGAACATTTGTGTTTCTTGGAACGCTCCTTCAGATAAGATTTATTATTGTACTTTGAAAATATTGCTTTATCATTTCTGCATTATTTACGGTTTGTCAGACGTTACATTCAGACAACTACACATACACTTACTCTTTCTTGAGTAGTAGGAAAATACTTTTTTACTTTACTTGTCTTAGACCTGCTACTGTACTTCTATTTCAGTAATATTATTTTAAAGCAACACAACTCTTATTTAAGGAGTATTTTTGGCTACTCTACCCTCCTCTGTAGCAATGCATCTAGCCACTTTTATTGGGAGTGTATGGAGGAAATGAAAACACAAAAAACAAATAATTGTTCCCCTTGCGCTGCTAATAATATCTCCATGTTAGAACAATAAAACTTTCAATCTTTAACTTGACCCTTTCATATGTTAAACAAAGGCCAAAGTCCCTCTCAGTTCTTTATAAAGTTGCAGTTATTTGCGGTATGGGCAGTCCTAGCACACATAACTCACCCCAGCCCCTCTGTGTGTGTGTGTCTCGTTCCCTCTCTCTCTTTCCCTGTCACTATTGAAATGCCTCAACAATCAAGTGCTGTTCAACCTCCCTGTCTCTATTCCCCTGGCACGCCCTCAATAGAACAATGGTCAGGTATGATTCGCCTGCACAGAAAAAGACCTGGACAGAGGTAATAAAGGGGGGAAACGGGTTTGGAGTATAGCTAAAAAGCCAGCATCAACTGTATGTGTCAAATTAATACAAATAAAAACTTCAATTTCAACATTTTCATTGGGCTCAAAGTTCTCGAAACTCGAAACTCCTTCCTTGCTCTTATCTTAATTCTGTCATTAAGTGTGCTTTCACTCACTTATCACACCTACGAGGTATCATGGGCGTGAAACTGATTAGATTAACATCAACAAAACACATTGCTATGACAACAAATGAAACCAGCTGTTTAAAATACACTGCATGGGTTGTGAACTGTTGACAACTTTCCTCCCACATTACATGCTATACTTATGTATGCTGTAACGCGTAAATCATAGGGTATTGACATTGGGTACATTGTGTTTTAAGTACTAGAAACTACACAAAGCAATAAAGTTTTAGTAGTTCAATTAAGCTACGTCATATTTACAGTGGGGAAATAAAATTAACTAATGAGGTACAATCTAGCGATAGATTTTAGGTTGTGCAAGTGTGATGTAAACTGCCTAACATCAAAAGTTGTAACAAGATTTGACAAAATTGGTAGGTGCCATAAATTGCATTAAAGTCTAATAAATTATGTTATTACATTGGACTCACCTTGTATGTACTTTCGGTGAGCTTGCTGACATCTTCTGGACCGCGAGACATGCTGACAGGTGAATTGGCTGCTCCAACAAGTAGAATGGTGAAAATGGTAAAAAATATATATATTGTCTATTGTATAATCCACTAGGTTTTCACTCAAAGTATTTCCCCGGAGCGCCGGTACTCCTCGTGTGCAGCCTCCCTCCGTGCATGTGGACAGCCTGCCGGACTCTCTCAGACTGGGACTCCCCGGGTGTCTCCGCCACCAGCGCGGGTTTCCAGCAGGTTTAACTGAGAGAGACGCGCGGAGGAGCGGCCATAAAGACGAGTGAGGGAGGGGGAGGAGAGAGGGGTGCGCCGGTCTCACGTCACCGAGGTCAGGTTACGTACGAATCACAGGTGCCTCATTTGAGCGCAATTCAAAAGTCTTTTACAGTGATGTGGAGTATAAATGATTAAACATATGGAAATACTTTGAAATAGATTTAGTACTTCTGATTTAATCTTTAACAGAGACATTATGGCGCCACGCCTATGACCATAAGAGGGAGCTGTTTAAAGGGATTTGTGCTATTTGAAAGTTATAAATGATTGCCCAAAGCATTACAGTCAAGTCGTTATGTATTTATTTTTTATAGTATAGGAACCATATTACCTGCAAAAATATCCATCCTCTAAGACCTATAACTAATGCATGAGATGAGATGAGAGATATCGTTCTTGATTTTCATGCAAGGAAATATATGAAACGACAATTCTAAATCAATAGATAAAACCATAGATAATCATTATACATTTTAAAAGGGAACAGTAATAAAATAAAATCCTTTCAACCATGTGGACAGCTCAACAGAACTGTTTTGAGCCAGTATTTTAACATTGTCTTATAAAAATTAATAAGGTGAGCTATTGTAAATGGATAAGATAATGTCTTACACATAAACGTTTAGATTATTCATTCCATACATGGCCAGATTGAAAAAAAATAAAAAATAAAAAAATACCACCCCTGTCGTTCCAAAAGGTATTCATGAGACATTTGCGTCCCCTTGTGGATAATGTCAGTACCACTATCCCCTTCTATACCAAGTGAATTCTGTAAATAGTGTAAACTTTTACTTGCGTATTTCTATCTCTGTAAATGTCCCATATCAGTTTGTTTAGGAATGTGACCCAGTATAAAGCACAAGACTCAAAAGCTGATTGTTGCTTCTTGACCACATGATTGAAACGCATGGTGACAATTTCAAGCCTTTTGAGCCCAGTTTCTCCCAGACCAATAGGAAGGTCTCATCACCAATTACTCCCATGTTCTGTCTCTCGGCTTGTTCAAGATTGATTTTACTTTATTTCTACTTTGGTTTGAGGAGAAGCAGATATGGCAAGGTAAATATATGTTTTCAACCATGCTAGCTTATCTGTAGAATTATTATTAACTTGCTTTTAAATTTTCAGAAATGTTGTTTGGACCCTGATGCCTGTTTTGCTTTTGATGGGTGTGGCAGATGCAATGGATCCTTTGACAGAACTGAGTATGTAAATATATGAGAAATACCATATAGTGATTTTCAAGTAAAATGCAGATGTTTAACTTTACATATCATCTCTCATCAAAACAGAAAACATTGCAGGAAAGTTGGTCTTCTATCAAATGGATGGGAATGCCACTTATGTGAGAAACACAGGAGAGCTTGCTTCATATATTCCCACTGAAACCATGTTTGAACTGTTTGATCCTCAGAAGAATTTTACTAACGCCAAGTTCTCCTACACATGGGACTTAGGAAATGGGTAAAGTGATGTTTTGTAAATTTAAGTTACAGTATTTCAATGTAAACATTTATTATGGTTCTGTTGCAGAGAGGTGATTCAGGGGACAGAGCCAGTAGTGAGGTATCATTATGCAGCATCAGGAAACTACACACTCAAGCTTAAAGTCGGAGTCAGTGCGAACCAAACTGGGCCACAAGTGACTGGGGTTTATTCAATGGATGTGACAGTGCTTGGTATGTAGTGTTTCCTTATGCCTTTTCATCAGTCTTATGTATTGAAGCCATTTAGACTCTAGGTATATTGTATAGGCAATGTTTATGCCAGATTTAAAGTACCATGAAGTCTGTGAATTACACAAAGTGCAACTGGTCCACTGCTCAGTGCTCAAGACTGAAACTAGGCCTTCTGCAATTGTTCACATGTGACATTATTAAGACTTATTAAGAAATATTTAAAATGTGTCTATTTTTCTAAAAACAACAAACTCAATTTAAAGGTTTTACATTTACAAAAGACATTTGACAATGATTTTCTTTTTATTATAGTTGCCAAAATGCACTTTTTATTTGTTTCTTTAGATGCCATCAAACATATTGAGCTGAAGGGGCCTTCAGACTATGAAGTTTCTCAGAACAGCAGTTTGGCTGTTCATGTCGATGGAAGGTAGGCAGCAATATTTACTTATTTTCTATAAAACACTATTCACAGTCCTGGAATCCTTTTCAAATCTTTTGCAAAAATGCAGTAATTCTTTATAATTATATAAGGCAGAAATAAAAAAAAATCTAATTGAGTGACCTGTCTAATACTGAATGTGATTGCTTGCTCTAGTCCCCCTATGTGGGTGTGTTGGCGCTTCCTGCCTAACTGCGTCCCTGATCCAAATGGTGGCTGCACTCTGACCATGCTGTATGAGAACACTCTCTGGCTCAACCACACCTTCACCTCTACTGGGGTGCACTGCCTGGACATCAGTGTCCGCAATGATATCAGCAAACTGCAGACCTCCTTCAGCTTGTTTGTCAAGAGAAACAGTGAGTGGGACACACATCTGCCATACAGCACACCCCAGAAAGCACATGATGGCTACTGCATTCACACCGTATTAATAGTTTTAAATGCTACATTAGGATAATTGACCCGAGCAACCACATTTCTTTGAGGGATAATCAGAATGAAACTATTTTGAAAATAAGTTGTACATAAAAACTAAATAGTTTAATAGATAGCTCTTGACTGATGACCATGTGTTATGTGATAGCTTTAATCATCCTAAAATGTAGAAGATTCAAACTAGACATTTCTCTGAAAACAACCTGGTTTAATTTTAAGAAAATATAACTATTTTTAGAGATCACCAGAACAGGAAGAATTCACATCTACAGCATGACATAATGTGACCGTATCAAAGCTTATTCGAAGTTGTTAAGTGACAACAGTAGACTTAATAGATTGTTTGTGTTATATATTGTATCCATAAAAGTGACTATGCTAGTTTCAATGTAACATTTAGAAATGTTAGTTCCACTTCAGTCTGAGTGAACAGTGAAAATCAAGGAATTCAGCCATGTCTGAGACCAGGAGGCTGACTGGGCTGGGTGTTGCTGTGCTCAATTGATTGCACTCAGCTCATGTAAGATATAGCACAACACTTTAAACACTTTGAACATGGGTTACTTTTATTAACCCATATAAGAAAGACTTTATAAGACTTTTATAAGAAAATTATTTGTTCAGTTATGGTGTAAAATGGCTTTAATAGTAAAATTAATAAATAAATTACTTGGAACAAGCCTCAAATTGAGATTTATAAATGGTAAAATTGTATTTATTTGTGGTTGAAGTACACAAATAATAGTAATAATAAATTATAACAATAACAAATTTAGTCAGTGTCATTTACAACTACTACAAGTCATGTGATGTGTGTCACATGGCATCCAAAATAAACCTTCACTGAAGATTTGACTGGGATGAACCGATGACCTCCTTAACCCACATCACCTTTTATGTACAGGGCTAATTCTTCCCTTTAGGAGCTGTGCCCACACAAGAGAAAATCCAATCAGCTATCACAATAGAACACAAAGCCTCTTTGTGCAGACTGTGGTTTCAAATGTTGTCATAGTACAAACAAAGGCTCCATATGTTCATTGTGTGTTTGCAGGTAATGCTCACATGATATTTATCATGGCCTGTGCTGCGGTCCTCGTGGCCACTTTCTCTTTCATCACAGTCATTGCCTGTCGCCCTCGAAGTCTCACCAGAACACCGGTACCATTTACAAACTGTATAAATCTGTGTTAGCCTTTTACAGCGCAGTTTAGCTTCATCTAATGTAGTTGTTGCTATGATAATTTACATTATTCAAATGAGAGAAAGAGATAATTTTAAATGTTGTAAAATACAAAATAATACGTATTTATGAAATCAAAATAAGAATAAACTATTTATTTATAAGTACTAAGTTCTGATCTACAGATAATGTACATGAGGATATTATATCAAATTTATTCTATTCCATACAATTTAGATTTGTTTGTGTGTCTTTTGTAGCTGGCATCCTCCAGTAATGCCATCTTCCTGAAGAGCCAGGACTCTGAGACTCACAGCCGGGTCATGTTTAACTTCTTCAACACGGGCAAAGAAGAGAAACAACCTTTGCTTTTCCAGTGTGGATCCCAGTATACCTCATAGGTTTAAGATACACTAGTAAGGACCATTCTAAGTTATATTATAGTAGTATCATAATATGTCTTCCAAATATTAGAATATTATATCTATTTAGAGCTTAAAGGTTCATTATGTAACTTTTATAGTGGAGGATCTGTCACTTTCCTGTCTCTTAGTGTGGAATGTTAAAACTTATCTCTATGAGGACACGCAGGAAATGTCATCAACTTGCATCTCAGATCTGTGGAGACCACTCACAGTAAGAGTACATCAACACCTGTAATTGAAAGAAAATTACATTGATTATGAAATGATTGATAAGTTTAACGCCATACTGTGGAACATTCCAGGCAAAGCAATGACATCTCACAGAGTCAAGCAGGATATGTGTCTACTCACATACTGCACCTTTAACCGAGCAAGCATCACCTGTGTATGCCTCAAGAAAACATGTGACTGCAATCAATAAATAAATCACTAAGCTCCGTCTGACATTCAAATGCACTCATAATAAATTCATTGTCTTGGTGAAGGTCAGGTTAAAAACAATGACAACACAAGCGCACTGTGACTAGAGGAGGCTGTTGACTTATTTATGATTATTAACAATCATATGGCAACTCAGGTCAAGGAGCCGTGGCTTAACTGAACTTTAAGGTACACTGCATATCTTTTCTAGTGGAGGATCTGAAAGATCAGCTGTTGCCTGGTATTACTTTGTCTGAAATGTTGCACAGTATAGCATTAAATGTGCAAGGCTTTGGAGGCAGGAGTGCTACTTGGATATGCAAAAAATGTGAAGAAATGTGCTTTTGGTGCTCTTCAGTGTAGGGACCAGTCTCAAATACAAAGTGGGAAAAAAACTGAGGCACTCAAAAAGTACAAAATAATTAAAAGCCTTTAATACAACATGGCAGATAAAGTTAAAATACGCCAACGCGTTTCGGCCCTTCGGCCTTCATCAGGGCAAACTCGAGATGGTTATCACAGTGCAGATTAAAAGTAATAGGTGTAGGTCACATGTTCACAGTGGGCTGGCCCACAGTCCCCTAGATGCATGATGGGACATGTAGGCCTAACAAACCTTAATTATAGGCTAAACAAATTCAAATACAATAATACAAGACATAAATGGTGCAAATCCCAACAACCAATACATAGATAGATACATTATATTAATAGTATAAAATAGTATACAAAGATACATAATGTAAGGATATATATATAGTGCGATAACTCAAAAGTGCTTCAGCTATAGTTTGTATAATATAGTTAAGGGCTAGTCTTAAATATCTGCACTGTGATAACCATCTCGAGTTTGCCCTGATGAAGGCCGAGGGCCGAAACGCGTTGGCGTATTTTAACTTTATCTGCCATGTGGTATTAAAGGCTTTTAATTATTTTGTACTTTTTGAGTGCCTCAGTTTTTTTCCCACTTTGTATAGCATTAAATGTATCTATCTCCATGGAGACCAGTTTTTCATGGCATTTCTTTTAACAATACAAGACACCTGTATATTGAAGATAAGCTACCGTAAAACATATGCAAAAATAACCACCTAAAGTTACATGCACCTTTATTATGTTTATCAATTACATTTGTTTTTTGTGTTTCACTTTTTTTTTCAAATATGACAACAGTCTATGAATATTTGCTCACTATTTGTACTTTGTAATTCTGTACAACTATGATAAATACTTTTACCTTTATTTTTACTTTCAATCAAACCAAATCAAAATGATTTTATGCATTCTTGATGGGAACATAGAGCAGTAAAATTTAATAATAACAGAAAAGCTCAAACAAAAGTTTCAGTGCTGCTCAACAGGTCAGATCACCAGAGAAGAGTAGCAGCCCTCAGGACAAAAGTGTCCCTCCTCTGTGTGCTGAAGCATCACAGCAGTATCCAGGGGGAGCCAGGTGAACTCTGGAGACATAATCATTGTTGTAACGTCTGTAGCATTACAGAGCTATAGCTGGGTAGTATAACTATCTCCAAGCAGGGTCGCCATGGATACAGGAAAAACAAGCTATAGCTGCACAAGCTGCATTTCTTAGCTTGGTTGAAATCCCCAAAAATTAAGTTAAAATCTAACAGAAAATATAAAAGCTTAAAAACTGTCGGTCACAAGAGCAGCCATCCATGACCATGGCAACCACCAGACCTTTTAGGAGCCTTTACTTGAATACAGACAATATTATGATTTTTTTCTCTGCAAAGCACAAAGTTAAATTTATACTTTTCAAGTTAGACACGTCTTTTTAATTCATATCTTACCTGACAAACTTTAAACAGCCCACAATGTCTTTGAGCTGTCACCTTGGATTTCTCACCAGTGCATGTGTATGTGGTGCGTGTAGCAGATAGTCAGTCTGTGCTCTGTTTGAGATGCCATAGTGTTATTAATATTGGTTTGTCACGACTTGGTTGATGAATAGCAGCTGTCGCATAGGCAGTGGGGAGTGGGCTCTGCTAAAGGAACAGCAATGACCTTGGACTCTATCTTAAGAGTTACCTCGTTGTATCATGTTCTGTACTGGAACTGAATGCAGACATAGCCTTGAGAATGTTGAAATGGTGTTTTATACTGTTTAATGTATATATTTTATTTAAATTTGAACAAGAAACACAATTGTTCTGTATACCTAAACAGCACTAAACAGCACTTCTCAGTTTCTGACATTTTACTATAACTTGAGTAATGTATTTTACACTGTAAGAGTATACTTTTCCCACTTTTTGGCTACTTTTCCCACTGTGAGTAAGTCTAAATAAAAGTGGCAAAAACACTGACAATACTTAATGATTTGAACATTTGTGTTTCCTTCAGATAAGATTTATAATTTCTGTGGTTTGTCCTTTGAATACCAGATTATGTTTATTAATATTTTGTCCTTCAAATTACATTAACTGCAGATTATAAATCAGATGCCATTCCCAGACAGTTGAGTAGTTTCCCAAAATACTTTTTCACTCTTACTTTTTCATTTCTTGTGCCAAGACTTTAGTTGTGGGTATTATTATTAGTATTATTCTGAAGTAACTTAACTCTTGAATACTTAGCCACTCTATCCATCTCTGTCTACACATAATGAAAGGGTTTCTTTCATGTATACCTGTACTTATAGGTTTTATGCATTGCCTATATTACAAGCCTTACTTTTTGTCTTCTGAAAATAAATAATGTTGAAAACCTTGTAGAAATGTGTGTTCAGAAAAGTGATGTGTTATTACTGATGGTACAATGCTTCGTGTTGGTTGACATGGGAGAGCAGCAGCAGACCAAGGTTTTATTTCCACATTGAATTGGTTTCTTCTGTGTCAGGTCTACAGTCCAAAACACTTCCGTTCCATTTATAACCTTCAAATATAAAATGTGTACTAAAATTTGTATCCATCCTTTTTACATTTTAGCGTTGTGAGAATTACATTTCAGACAGGTTAGGCTTGTTGCTGAGGTTATACAATACACTTTCAAATAAAAATGTATATTTCACTATATTAAACTGAGCCTTCACTTCAGTATACTTGGTTTTACAGCAATGAAATACACTAGCAATCTAACTGAATGCACTGGATGAATAATTTGCACCAGTGTTTTTTTCTCTTAATGTTAAGAGGTGTCAGTCTGAAGGCGTATGTGTGATGTCACGGGTGACCTTTGACCTCTCAGATGTGCTAAGCATCGCTAATGCTGCCCTGGACACCTGTTGTGTTGCCCTGAACCGTGTCCAGTCTGACCGCTTCTGTCACTCATCTTAGCACCCCTATGATTGTGAGATGGTCCGCCATATGCCCACAGCCAGGGCAGCTATGGTAATTCTCCATCTCTGAAATCCAGTATAAAATGAATAAATCAGAACACATTGCAGCACATGTTGTTTATTGGCGGTACATTTTATTCACATTTCAGGGCACTTAAATATATATAAGAAGGCCACAAAAAAGACATTTGTGTTAAAAAAAAAAGATCACATAAAAGTTAAGACAAACCTTGTCAAATTCACACAATTTACACCAATATGCTATAAAGGGAATGCTATGTTTGTCTAACTATATACAAAAATAAGATATAGCTATGTGGCTGCATATACAGTATTGCTTTATGCACTGAATATTCTGCATTAACTTCTTCAGCAATTAGACCCCACCATACAAGCTGTCCTTCTCTCCCCACTAGCTCGCTGCAATTAAACAGAAATGCAATGCCCCATCCAGTCAATTGATGTGCATCACAATTGGTCCATTATCACACTTTCTCTTTTGAGCTGCTACCACTGTATAGTATAATCTGTTTTATTTGCTTTCACATTCTGTGGCCATGGCCTATCTATGTACATTTGTATTTCTATGTCTCTCATTAATATCAAGCTATTTGGTACTGAGACGATTTGCAAGCCACGGCTTTAAGCAGTATCACCACAATGTTACACTGTGTTCATAAAGGCAATGCATAATGCACATTCACTTTAATATATAATATGCTGTGCTAATGTACCAGCTGAGATAAATGGATGTTTAGCTCCCTCAAAGGTACACTGTGTAACTTTTCTGGTGGATGTCCTGCTATCTGCTTTTCTCCATGGAGATGTTACTGCTTTGCCTTGAATGCTCCACAGCACGGCATTAAAAAAATAGGTGACATTACCATGTAACAGGTCCGACCTATGGAGAACGGACCCCACTCACTGTAAGAATGCATGTTGATAAGACTTTGTTGTTGTGTTCAATACAAAGATATAACATCTCCATGGAGACAAGTGGGCAAACGCAAACCCTTCTCCCTTCTTTACACTGTGGACCTTTAAAGAGTTATTTGCCATTTATTGATATTGGCATTAAGCCCATTTACCATTAAGACCCATAGAGCCATAGCCATAACATTAGTGCAGACCTATAATCTTTTCATCCCACACAGCACGCTTTAGCTCATCACGTGTCCACTACTATCTGAGGAGGAACATGCAGACAGACAGAGGGCCTAAGAGTGGGTGGGCTTTTGAATAAGGTGAATACTTTATCCTTGAGGGGCTTAAAGGATAGCTCTTTTCTCAAGTAAAAGCTATTATAATTGTCAACCTTCGTCTGACAGTTTGCACTTGGGTGTCCAGATTCTCCTACGCAAGGCAGTTTAAAACTAAAGCAACATTTTTGAATAACACAAAGAAGATAGAATTAACAACTGCTGCGCAATCTGCTAATATTAGAACCTATTCATATGAACATAAGGGTTTCTTGTTATTATTTTAAATTCTCTAATTGATTTACAAAATTTTGATATTGGAGAAAAATTTTGTTTTACAGAATAAAGTGGTGAAATTGTGAAAAATTAGGACTGTTGCCACACTTACCAATAAAAAAACAAAAAACTAGAATGCTTTTGAAGGGTGAAAAGTCCTCAAAATGTCACCTATAACAAGAAGCTGAAGAGAATGGTTCTAGTGACCAAACACTTGACTATAGATTGAGTAGTACCAATATTAGCGGAGTGTACTGTACCACTTTAAGCATTGGGAAGTCTCTCCTGACACATCTCCAGAGGTCTTTTGAACGCCCCTCTCCCAAACACCTCCACATTACTGGCCAGCCACGAGATGATGTTCCCAGGAAGGTAGGTGCTGCAATTGGCCATAGACTGGATCTCAGATGATTTGAGAACGCGGTCCCAGATGTTGACCTGACTCAGCTCCCCCACGAAGGCCTGTCCAGCATCGAACCGGCCCCCCACCACATCCTGTAAGTGGAGTGTGAGTGGAGAAATGGTTACATGATATAATATTAAAAGATAGTAAACAAAGTAAACAAATACTGATAGAGGCATCTCCGTGTTTTATCATTGCCTCTATCATCTTATATTACATTTATGGTCATGTAGATGGGGGTGGAGAGGTTACATGTACAATCTGCCACATTGCATATTTAGTTCTATATAATATGTACTGGAAGTTATATTTTACTCATTGTATCTAAAGGGTCTTATATTACACAAAATTTTCTCTTGTGAGCTTTAAACCATGTTAGAATATTGTCAAGTCCTCAGAAACAAACCTGGAGTTATGTTTTGTTTCATTCACACATGTTTAAGTAATCCTTTATTATGAGTCTGTCTAAATCTCCTAAGCTCAAAATGCTTTGTTCCACCTTGTGATGTCATGAAGCGGTAGTTTTTTACTTTTAGTTCAGTAAAGATTGGAAATTCCAGGGCAGGAATCATACAAATGATTCTAGTGAAGGTGTGTTTTCAGTTTGAGAGAAGAACTCAGCCTAAATATGCAGAGTTTGTGTGTTAAACATGTGAGAATGAAACAAAACACAACTCCAGGTCATAGACTGTAAATATATATATATATATATATACACAGTCTATGCTCCAGGTATGTTTGTGAAGTGAAAAACATTATAGTATAGATAAGAAAATTGTGATGAAGGGCCCTTTAGGTATGCACTGTTATAAGAACATGCTTGCCATACAAACAATTTAATGGAAGTAGTAAGATTGTTTTTAATAAGGCTCTTATCCAGTCAGTTATCATGATAGGCTGTCACCCTCTTATTACTGTTCTAGTTGAATTTCTCATCTGGATATCAAAGTGTTCCATAAATAACATGACTTATTACAGGAAGGAACTACTTGACATGGCAGTCTGAAGTGTTGAGCTTCAGAACAAGTCAACACAGTCTGTTCAGAGCTGGAACAGATTTACATTTGTACTGCATTCTAATACTCAATACTCAATATATTTATGCACTGTTACTAACAAATACATTAAATGTTGAAGTTGAGGTAAATCATTTGCTGCTATTACTACAACAAATATTCTAAAAGCTGGCACATCAACTGCAAATACTTTTATATTTTACAACTGCTATTATACTGCTATTACTACTACTGTGAAGTACTTGCTGCTACTACTTCTACTTCTACAAATGTAATATCTATTGTTGATACCTCTATCCTTATGATTGCTACAACCAATCATATCTTAACATTAATTTTATTACTTAGGTATACTATGTACAGCACCATAGCCATTAATACCACTTTACCACTTTTAACAATACTACTACCTTTATACATTCATCTACTCAAACTTCTACTACTATTACTACTACTACTACTATTGCTACTACTAATGCAGCAAAAGAGGTAAGCATATAGAATAGTAGGATTTTGTTTTGACAGACCTGCTCTTGCCCCAGGATGATGACTCCTCCAGGTTTGATGGGGTGCCAGGCTGCCAGGTTGTCCCCGCTCCCGAGCTTCTCTCCGTCCTGGTAAGCGTCCCACTGACCATCCCGCGTGGTCCAGGACACACAGATGTGGTGCCATCTTCCATCCCTCACCTCTATGGGCAACTGGGCAACCTGCAGTCAAATAAGATTAAAATATGATATTGTAAGTATTGTTACTGATTTGGAAGTAAAAGTTAATTTATCTGCCAATTTTTTCAGGATCTGCCCTTGTGCAACTGTAAGCGATGATGATTTGAGGTGAAAAAATTACTGAAATTGCTTATAGGACTGGGCAAAATGAACCAAAATAAATAAATACATACAATTAAATGAAATACTTTTTAAAGTTAAAAATAATTACTTTCAATACTAACTTTCTAAAATAAACAAAACTCAAAACAGTTAAAAAAAAGTCTGAATTCCAAACCCTTGCTTTTACTGGCAATTGCTGCTGACTTCTTGCTTAAAAAGCCCCAAGCTGATAATTCATTAAAATGTGATTTACTGCACAGTCCTATAAAACAGTGTAGGCTGTACTTGCCTTGTCATTTATCAATAGCTCTATGGGGTTGTTGCCCCACTCGATCAGCACTATCTCGTTGGCCTGCCCGGGTACACCGTAGGAGAAGGGCGTGCCAATGCCCGGACTGGCGCTGGACTTGATCCACATGCACAGAGTGAAAGCGTACATCTCCGGAAGGCTTTTGGTAATGCGTCCGTACAGGTAGTTGGTGCGCTGGGGGAGGGACAACTTAAACTGTTCTGGGGACTTGAACTCACCACCTCCTGGGGAAAACAATTTATATGTTATGGAGCTGTTAAAGTGTTCAAATTAAACAATTAAACAGTTGAACACGTAAACTAAAATGAAAAATAAAATGTTCTAATATACAAACATAATGAATAGATACACATTTGGATTCACTCCTGAATTGGAAAATATTCCAACATTTAAGGTGTTCTATTTAAGTTTTCTGATAGACGGTTGGCCACCTGGTTATATCATGAAAACGCTTTCCCTGCACATTACGCAGTGTGGAATAAACTGATCAATCTTTTATTTATTCAAAACATACAAGCTCTAAGACTATCCATTTCGTCCAATGTATTTTCATCCATTGTATTTTATTTAATTTTTGTGAGTGCTTTTCACACATCCTGTCCATTATAGAATGTTCTACTTATAGTATATGCATCTTATACAGTCATAAGCCACTTTTATTTTTCTGAATGAACTCCTCTCTTGAGACCAACCTTTCATCTTTCCTTGCCACTCTGATGATGTCAACCCTATCAGAGACACACTTCACAATCACTCTTGCGCTCCAACCTCTTCCTGTACCTTTCTCTAGCTCGCTGATCCTCTCCACCAGAGCGTTAAGGGTGCTTTCTGTCTTCTGTCTGTATGCAGCCGTAGCATTGGATAACATGCTCTTCTCTTGCTCCAGACTGCTCACTTTTTTCAGCAGCTGTTTCTCTAGCTCTCCAAGTCTTCTCTGCAACAGGTCCCGCAGTTCACTAGGGAAAGAGGCTCCGGAAATGTTGGCCCGCTGCTGCTGTTGCTATGGGGAATAGAGATAGGAACAGTGTTGTGAATTTGAAGAAATCATTTGTAATGAAAAAAATAAATAAGTAAATAAGTAAATAAATAAAAATGTAAAACTAAAAATGGGGCATGTAATGGTTTCACAGATTCTGTGTAAGTTGACTGCACAAGAGAAAATACATGTTTAGTACAGTACAAAAACAGGTTTCAATTTCTTTTGATAACAAAGAAATGATGTTACTTTATTCTATGTTAATGATGTTATATTATAAACAGATTATTCTTATGATTGATAGTAGATATATAATATAATATCTCATCTAATATAATAGATTTAGGCTAATTATTTTTTGTTTGAATCACAATCTAATTTGTACAATAGTGGGCAAATGATCAAACAAATAGGCAAATAAGTTCCCATTTGTTTATCAGTCGCGCATCCAGGTCATGCGTAACAGGAATGTTCTACCTTGGACAAACATTTAATCCTTTTCTAACATACTAAACTACAACCTGACGTGTGGCTGTATTTAATCATTTTCACAACTGTCTCTGAGTCAGTGATAAAGCCGTTTGTGCGAAGAAATTCTATTCATTTAGAATCAGTTTGACTTTTACGCACAGAGGCGCCACTTTACGCACTCACCTCTAAGTTTTCCAGCCTGTCTTTGAGTCCTTGCATGGTTTTCCCCAGATTATCTATGGTGTCATTTGGATCTCTAGGAACATCCCCCATAGTATTTTGCTTTTCTTTGCCCCATGCTCCTCCTTTCGAGTTCTTTCTCTCATCTGTCGCGGTGCCACAAAGCGACAGTTTGGTGTTTAACTCGTTTATCGTGCCGACCTGTTTGGTAATAGTTTCTTTTTGTTGAAGTATAGTCTCTCGCAGTTGCATGACCGTGTTTCTTAGCTCTTCTTCTTGACTTCCCGCGCTTAACTCCGGCAACAGTGTCACCGGACAGGTGCTATCGCCAGTAAGAGGTACGGCTCGGCAAATGTACCGCTTCCCATCATCTGGCTGTCCAACAGTCAAATATCTACTCCAGAAAACGGACAAGCAAAGAATCCTACAAAGTAAAAACATTTTCCTCTCACTTTCAACACGTCAATCCAGAAAACAGAATTGCTGCGTAAATGTGTGCAATGCGTGGCCAAAAGAGAGGCACATATTTATGCGTAAAAATGAAAAGCAGCAATCCCGTCCGGTGCCACTCTGCCTAAGCCTGGTTAATGTGACTATTCCTGTCACAGCAGAGGAAAGAAGACCTCACCGGACAGCTCCACTCAGTAAAGAGGATTACCAAAAAAGGTATCTGTACGCCGCCCCTGACTGGCTGTAGTAAACCTGCGTCATATGTCACCTGCACGTTTTTAAGGATAACGGCTCTCAAAAACACCAAAACGTTTTTCGCTTTATGTTTTTCAGTTATTGGGAATTTTGCCACCCTTACTATTTAGTTGTACTTTAAGCAACATAGAAAAAATAACGCACAATAGAATTACAAAATTCTGCATAATTCTATTTGCAGTTAAAAACACATTTGAGAGTCTGGTAAATGCATTGAACGAGGAAAGAATTGGAGAAGATAAACTATTACCTGAGCTACAGCTGCTGAAGCTGTAATGAAAGGTCAATAAAGCCCGGTGTGACTTACCACTGCGCTGTTAACATGGCATCCTCCAGGCAGTCACATCAGGCAGGTAAAATGTACATACATAGACATCTGTTTTCTATTGACTGACTTAAATGTGAAAATAAAGTGCAAGGCTGAGCCTTTCGTTTTGCCAAAAACTAGATTCTGCTTTACATTATGACATAAAGCATGGCATTGTTATCCCAAGTGGTGAAATTAGTGATCGCCTCTGCTTTTAATCACGATTAAAGCATCTTCGGCACAATTACTGATTGTGTGACAGCTTTAAAGAGGTACTCAAATTAAGCAATGGGAAGAAGAAACACAATCTAATGTGTTTTTAATGAGATTTCAGTTATATTTTTTGTGTCACTGTGAATATGAGTGCAATTAAAAGTGATAGCCTATCAACAAAGCAAGGCAATGTAATATCAACATGTGTGGTTGAAGATAAGCATTTCTGAATTAGATTTTTTATTAACATTTATTTATTGTTCATAATTCATTGTGAATGATTTGAATGATTAGTGTACTATTTCTATCTGCAGTGACAAAACAATCACTGAGCAAACATCTGAGGACAATAAAAGGGGGAATCTTGTAAAAGGTGTTTCTGGCACGAAATCACAAACAATCCATTTGCAGCCTGGGTGGCAGTTTTCCCGGCACACTCCCTGAAAATAGGTGTGATGTCAGGAGAGATTTTCCTAAGAAAGCTATCTGCCAGACAGGTCTTAAAACACAGTGGAATTGTTGAGGGAGAAAACTGTCAGAAAGTGTGGAAAGTATCAGGAACTGTATCTTCTGTTTACATATTAAAAATTGTAGTGTAATGAGTTGTAGAAGTGATGGTAATAGTATTAGTTGATTATTATCAGTACGGTACAAATTGGGGGATTTTGTGACGGCCTGTCCAGTGTTTGCCAGCTTGGCTCATGTTAACCCCTCACTCTCATTTTACATAAGCTCAAAATGGCAGATGTTTTTTAATCCATTGCATGAATAGATTTTTCACTGCATTGTGGGGATTCAGAGTCTCAAGGAAAGTGCACTCCTCTTTTTTCTCTCTCTCTCTCCCATATGAGAAATATAATGCAGGGTTCTCATCATGAGGCCAGCCTGCACTGAAAAAGACAAATCTAATGGACACATGAGTGGTTGTGTGAAGCAGCACCAGCGTGTGTCATCTGGGGGTATAAAAAATAAATAAAACCTGGTCAGAAAAGAGAAGCACTAATGAAACGGACAGGGCAATAAGCATGAGACAAACATCTTTTAGCACATCATTATTACTGTGGGAACAAAATGCACCGAGGAGAATGAGAATGTCATTTTGTGCGTCGAATTATGTATTGAGCTCAATGTGACACCAAGTGAAAAGAAAAAGCTCATTTGAACCAGCAAGTTTACATTCTGTGAAGGCTGAAAAAAGAGAAAGATTATTATGAATTACAGGTTATTAGGCGTGCATGTGGCTAGCAGACTGGCTGATAAATGTAGGCAGATAAATTAGATTACATAATTACATTAGTTTTATAGCCATTTAAATACACACTAACTCTTTGGAGCATTCGGCAAACATGCATCTTTACAGTGGTGTCATTCAAGCACATGCAATCAGTGCAGTTATATCATCAGTTACAGGCCTATTTAGTGCTGACATGTGAAACAAAGCAGCTTAACTAAATATCCAACATAATTCTACAGACACACAGTAGGCTGTGTCAATGCAATTTCAATACATCTCCATATAATGATGAACTTAGGAAGATTGTAGTTAAAAGAAACTGTGTAGGCTTGGTAGGCTATTGAAGGATGTAGTGAGGCAGACGAAGAATAACATGAAAACAGTTTGATACTGGACAAATTCTTAGTCATGGAAAATTTACAATTTGAAGATATTTATTTAATTATTATATAAAAAACAAACAAACATGCAGTCCACCCCTATTTTATTTATTTTAGTTTGCAATATAAAATGAATAAATTAAATATTCAGGTTACGCTGCTGTTCACTTGGACTACTTACATTGGCATAAAATGAACCAGTTTTCGAAAGGGCGGTGTTACACTAAATCAACCCCGCCAGACCAACAAGACCATCGAAATGGATGGTCTTAGAGCTCACTGTGTATTTTCAATATTCATCCGCGATAACTAGAATTTATATTTTGCATCAAAGAAGATAGGAATAATTTTCAAATCCAGATGTATTTTTATGTTTACACAAAATATATATTTTAAAAAGTTAGTAAACAATCATATATTTTTGTATTTAATATTTAAAACCCAGTGCGCGGATGAATATTACACCCCTTGTGTCGGCCGCTGCTCAGAGAGTAGCGCGGCGGATACAGGTTGGCTGTTTCCTGTCTGGCGGTAGGTGAGCATACTTTACCGTTAATAATATTTTACTACATTTAATGCACTTTTCATGGCCAGTTGTCAGAAGGAATTCTTGTATAACCAATCAAGAGTATTAATGGATTAGTAAAGTGCCAGCGATGTGTTCTATATAATGCATTAAGTTTACTGATGGGGATGTGCGGTTCTTTCTTTCTTTGAGAAAGCTAGCGTGGTTAGCTCACCCGGAGCTAAAGATGTGATGTGATTTACAAATTGAAATTGATTTATCCGAGCTTAATGTTTCAATATGGCTGTGTATTCGTGCAAATAGTTTGAATAAAAACCGTACAGATGCATAGATATGTTGTATTACATACATTTGTGTTTTTAGTTTTGGTTTTCTTGCCATCTGATGCTGAAAAGTGACGTAGTATTTGTGCGCCCGTGTGGTTTGTTTTGGGATGTTGGTACATTTAAATTTTTTTTAGGGTTCAAAACGAGTCTTGCTGATCACATGTAAACTAGAGCATTTGTTAATGTATTATTACAACGCCACAGTTTCCACCATCTTTTTCTTTCTATTGTTTTTATTTTTTGCAGTGTGTGTGAACTCACACTAGGAGCTGGGCAGACCACTGTCTGCGCTCTTTCTTGCTTAGTGGCTGATCCCAGCCACAGCCATGGCCTTCGTACCTGCCCCTAGCCCCACAGTGGTGGACCAGACCACTCTGATGAAAAAGTACTTGCAGTTTGTTGCAGCACTCACAGACACCAACACCCGTAAGTTTTTTTCTTTAATTTATCATATGTTTCCTGTAATACTGTTGTGTTCTGACCTGAGCGATGTGATGAGAGCGATCTGCTTTAGTTCAGTCAAAGGTACTTGTGTGCATGCCTGTGTGTGCGTGTGTGTGTGTGTGTGTGTGTGTGTGTGTGTGTGTGTGTGAAAGAGTTTGTATGAATGTTTTATCTGAGTACCTGTTGAGCACACTGGACGCTGAAAGTAAAACTGATAAGATCTGAGAACCTCTCCTGAGCACAACTGATGTGAGCAAATAATATATGGAAGCATGTATTCTCTCTTAAAATATTCTTTGATCATTTAGCGGATGAAACAAAGCTGAAGATGATGCAGGAGGTCAGCGAGAACTTTGAGGTATGTTTGCATCTGTACATTTATTGATATTATGGTATGGATATTTTGAAGCCATAGTATTTCTGTTTCAGAATGTGACATCTTCGCCTCAGTATTCTACTTTCTTGGAGCACATCATCCCTCGCTTTCTCACGTTTCTTCAGGATGGAGAAGTGCAATTCCTCCAAGAAAAACCTACTCAGGTACAAGGAAATGCTGTGTTATGTTTTTTTTGGTGTTTAGCAGAGTAATAAACAAAATGTGAAAATATGTTAGCAATATCATAAACATGTAATATTATTTGCCAGCCCAGTATTAGATAACTATGGATCATTCCACTGCACTAACATCAGTTACCCATTTCTCTTTTCTGTTTAGCAATTAAGAAAATTGGTGTTAGAAATAATTCACCGCATTCCAACAAACGAACATCTTCGTCCCCACATCAAAAACATTCTGTCAGTGATGTTCCGGTTTTTAGAGGTTTGAGTCTTTAGAAAACATACAAACATACTCCAGAATAATGATTTGTAATGTTGCATGGTTTCACAATGTATTTCTTTGCAGATTGAAAGTGAGGAGAATGTGTTGATCTGTCTTCGCATTATAATTGAGCTGCATAAACAGTTTCGTCCTCCAATCTCTCAGGAGGTTATTATTATTATTATTATTATTATTAGTAGTAGTAGTAGTAGTAGTAGTAGTAGTAGTAGTAGTATTAGTATTATTATTATTTGCAAGTGTAAATTAAATAAACTAAATGAAATTTAATGAACAGTAAAAAATTTAATGTTTTTTCTCTACACAGATTCATCACTTTTTGGACTTTGTAAAACAGATTTACAAAGACCTTCCGAAAGTGGTGGTATGTACATTCACCTTAAGTAGAGACACGCATTGTGAAATCTACTCCCACCTGCTGGCTTATAAAAGAAAAAATTGTCTGCTTCCCCAAGGCTCGCTATTTTGAGAATCCTCAAGTGATAGCTGAAAACACAGTTCCCTCTCCAGAGATGGTGGGAATGATCACATCTGTGTTGGTTAAAACAGCTCCAGACAGAGAGGACAGTGAAACAAGAACAGTAAGTCAACCACAGGGTTCTAATACATCTTGTATACTGTTTGTCTTTTGGATTGAATATCTTGCAGGACTTACTGAAACCACTTGATGGCAGTAGTGCACTCTGTTATTAATACACACTTTTTACATGTCATATATTACCAAGTGTCCTTTTTAGGTCTATTTCACTTTCGGATTATCTACCTTGAATGTTCCCCATAATTTTTTTTCCAATGTTTTAGTACTCCACCTTGTAATGTACTAATGTTATAAAAATGAATATAACCATGCTCTTTGTCTGCCTCTTTTGTCCTTAGCACACCATCATACCCCGGGGCTCACTGTCTCTGAAGGTGTTAGCAGAGCTGCCCATTATAGTGGTGCTGATGTATCAGGTGAGTGAACAACTTTGATGTGAAAGAAATGCAATATTTTGGTTATGTTGGCCATTTTAAAGAAAATACTATACATATGTTACCCGTGTTATTTGTTACTGTATTATGTTGTGGACTAGAATTTGATTATGGCAAACAGGCTCTCTATCTTGCAATTTCAATAATTCTCATTCTTTGCCCAAATATTTGCATACCAGAGTGCATCAGAATTTCCATAACATTTTGTTTTGTCCCTATAGTTGTACAAACTCAACATTCACAATGTGGTGTCAGAGTTTGTGCCTCTCATCATGAACACCATCATGCTGCAGGTGTCTCCACAAGCCAGGTAAAAACAAGTTTATTTTAAAACGACAACAACAACAACAAAGTAGCACAATGCCTCAATTAAACTAGTGAGAGAAGCCAGCCCATTTAATCCAGTGATAATATGTCAGGATTCTCTGGAACTGTAACTGTTCTTCCTAATATGCTGTAACAGCTGTATCTCAAACAAGTCACCCATGTAGAACTCTCTCCTATATGTAGACCAACAATCTTTGTCTCTAATTACCACACTCTGCAGGTATACAACATCATTAATGTCACTGATGACGCCCACTTAATGTTTTTTGTATGTTAATTGTGCTATTTCTATTTCAGGCAACACAAACTCTTTAACAAGGAGCTCTATGCAGACTTCATTGCAGCACAGATCAAGACTCTGTCATTTCTTGCCTACATCATCCGCATCTACCAGGTACACTCCATCTGTTTAATGGCTCAGCCTGACACCAGGGCACACTGCAGTTTAATAGCTGTGCATCAGTATCTAAATTTTTACAAGTGTGTCCATCACTAAAATTTCACTGATATTTGTTGCCGGTAAAACTATTTTGGGATTAATATGTCTTCACTGTTCATGTGATTTACTAAGCGGTGTTTTGGAATTAGTCCCAGAAAGGTAAGCATTAGTCAATCTTACAGTATCGGCAACTAATGGTTAGAGCATGGCCCCACTATACTGCAAATTGTTTGTGATAGATAAGGCCGTATTCTGTTGATATTGTTAAAATTATGATTAATAGATGATGACTTATAAATTTCCTAAATGTAACCCTGATTTTGCAATTTTAGGACCTTGTGGGGAAATACTCTCAGCAGATGGTAAAGGGTATGCTGCAGCTGTTGACGAACTGCCCCTCCGAGACGGCACACCTCCGCAAAGAGCTTCTTATAGCAGCCAAGCATATCCTCACCACCGACCTGCGGAGCCGTACGTACCACATACCATTATTTTACTGTGATTATTTTAAGATGAGATGCCTTAGATGTTGCACTTGGATGGTGTTTAAATCAAATTTAATCTCAAGAATGCTCAGACATCAATAAAAGCTTGTGACACATTTAGAGTGATTTTCCACAGTATCCCATGTTACTTCTGCTCATATCATTTGCAGTTAATGTTCTGAAAGAAACATTTTCTGATGAACTGTACTGACAAACTGATTCTTGCATTTCAGAGTTCATTCCATGTATGGACAAACTTTTCGATGAGTCCATCTTGATTGGCTCTGGCTACACTGCCCGTGAGACTCTGAGGTGAGTGTGTACTGTGATTTGATCTTTCATTGTCAGCACCCTCTCTGCTGCGGTGCTCTGCTCATCCAGGTGCACACAGGACGTCTAAGCATATTAATCAGACTGGTCTCAAAGGCTGCAGAGATTCTCGGGTTAACAGCCTGCAACACTGCCCTGTCAAACTGTCATGTACACCTGCATCTCCAGAGGGCACGCTGCCTACAATCCCTCCCCTAGGTCCGTTTCAATACCTCTTTGACCCTCTCAGTTGCCAAGGCGGCTCACCTCATCAACAAAATGGCTGTCGGTTCACATTAGAAGTGTGCAGGAAACGCAGAGCTGGATAAGAACTGGCAGGGCTATCAGTGTCACTCATTAGCTCCTCTGTCTTCCTCCTCTTGCATATGTCAAGCTCTGTTGCATGATCACCTATTCTGAATTCTAACAACAGAGGACACTAATTAGATACTGTCCAAAAGTCTTTTAGCTTTTGTTTCTGGTCGTTACCCTGTTCAATTTACCCCGCTTACAAGAGGAATGTCATTTATTCAGTTTCAGATACTTGGTCCTCTCTGATTATCACTTTTTTACAGTTGCACAAAATGTCAGGTAGTTGAGCATAGCCTTTTTAGCATTCACTACAAATCAGCCCTGGAATGTTGCTTGAATTCTTCTCCAAATGTCACACTTTGCCTTTTTCCTTCTCAGACCCCTGGCTTACAGCACACTGGCAGACCTGGTGCACCACGTTCGTCAAAATCTACCCCTGACAGATTTGTCCCTGGCTGTCCAACTGTTCGCTAAGAACATTGATGACGAGTCGCTCCCCAGTAACATACAGACCATGTCCTGTAAGCTGCTCCTGAACCTGGTTGACTGCATTCGCTCCAAGTCTGAACAGGAGAACGGCAATGGAAGAGACATTCTCATGAGGATGTTGGAGGTTAGCAAGTGATAACTGGTGGTTTACAACTGGTTATGAGAATATATGTGGAGAGTGAACTTAATGTGGGTTTGTTGCTAGTAAAATCAATGTTAAGTCCTTGTATCTGCATTGTGTTTGACTTAAAGGTACACTATGTAACTTATACGGTGGAGGGTCTCCTACTTGATTGTCTTCATGGAGATATTATTTCTTTGGAATGTTCCACAGTAGGGCATTAAACATATCTCCTTTGCACTTGTTCAATTACAGATGTTTTATAGCTCAAAAATATGTTAAAAACCTGAATTCTTCTGTTGTGCAGGCTAGCTTGTCCATATATTTGTCCATTGACCTGTCTGCATTGTGATTATCAAGTTTATTTTCATAATGTGGAATAACTGATGCAAAACTGTAAAATCTCCACGATGACAAGCAGGCGGCAGACCCTCCACCAGCAAAGTTACACAGTGCACCTTTAAACATAGAAGTCGGAGGAAAGTTGTTAATATAATTAACTTTTTGCCTTCTAAATCAGGTATTTGTGCTGAAGTTCCACACCATTGCACGTTACCAGCTTGTGTCAATATTCAAAAAGTGCAAGCCTCAGTCTGAAATGGGAGTGGTTGATCCTGGCGCCTTACCCGGAGTACCAGCCACCCCTACCCCATCCACTACTCCCGCACTCCCCCCGCCAGCGCCCCCCACCCCAGTCGCTGCCCCTCCTCAGCCTCCCGTTACCCCCTTCGACAGGGCCGGGGACAAGGAAGACAAGCAGACGTTTCAGGTGTCCGACTGTCGCAGTTTGGTCAAGACTCTGGTGTGCGGAGTCAAGACCATTACTTGGGGCATCACTTCTTGTAAAGCCCCAGGAGGTGTGAGATGAAATATGTTTTTTAAATTAGACTACGTGGCGATGCAAACTATAATTTTCTTTGTCCACAGAGGCTCAGTTCATTCCTAACAAGCAACTTCAGCCAAAAGAGACGCAAATCTATATCAAGCTGGTGAAATATGCCATGCAAGCCTTGGATATCTACCAGGTGCAAGTAGCCAATAATCAGCAGACATATATCAGAGTGGCCAACTGTCAAACTGTTCGAATGAAGGAGGAGAAGGAGGTCCTGGAGCACTTTGCTGGAGTCTTTACCATGATGAATCCACTCACTTTTAAAGAGATCTTCCAGACTACCGTGCCCTATATGGTGGAAAGGATATCAAAGAACTATGCCCTTCAGGTATGGGCCTAAAGACATTTTGCAGACTAAAAACTTCAATTACAAATAATTCTATGTTCTACTACCTATGTGTTTTTCAGATTGTGGCAAACTCTTTCCTCGCCAACCTGTCCACATCCGCCCTGTTTGCCACCATCTTAGTGGAGTATCTTTTGGAAAGACTTCCAGAAATGGGATCCAATGTTGAGCTCTCAAATCTCTACCTTAAACTCTTCAAGCTGGTTTTTGGATCAGTGTCACTCTTTGCTGCTGAGAATGAGCAAATGCTTAAGGTAAGTTTAGAAACCATCATTTGTGGTGCAGTATTTATAATATTTAAAATCTATTTGATTGTTGGATGCTTGTCTCTTTCTTAGCCTCACCTCCACAAAATAGTTAACAGTTCAATGGAGCTGGCCCAGTCAGCAAAAGAACCATACAACTACTTCCTGCTTCTGCGTGCCCTTTTTCGGTCCATTGGTGGAGGTAGCCATGACCTGCTCTACCAGGAATTTCTACCGTTGTTACCAAATCTTCTGCAAGGTAAACCCTCATAAAGTATTGACTAATGAAATTTACATAGTTGGAATAATTTACTATGAAAGCAGGCACACCAAAAATCTAAATTCTAAGCAGCAAACACTGATTCTATCCAAAACAACATTTAGAAATATTACTCAGATGCAGGACAATGCAAGATTATTCAAACATGCATGAATCAATCAATATCAATCAGCGGTTTTGGCTAGGCTCACGATGACTGAACATCATTATAACAGTAAAAGTTGATTTTATGTAAGATGTCCCCATTTAACCATGTCTAAACCAGGAAAAAAAACCATTTCCCAGGTCACTGTTCAAACTGCTGTTCCACATCATTCCCTATTAATTCTTTCTCTCCAGGTCTGAACATGCTGCAGAGTGGCCTTCACAAGCAGCACATGAAGGACCTGTTTGTGGAGCTGTGTTTGACAGTGCCAGTGCGCCTGAGCTCGCTGCTGCCCTACCTGCCCATGCTCATGGACCCATTAGTGTCTGCCCTCAATGGCTCCCAGACTCTGGTCAGCCAAGGCCTTCGCACCCTGGAGTTATGTGTGGACAATCTGCAGCCCGACTTTCTGTACGACCACATTCAACCTGTTAGAGCAGAGCTAATGCAGGTAAAAACAATAGCTGCATGTGTCTTTTGAAGCTCTTTCCTTTTGTTTAAATGTAATCATATGTTGTTTTATAATCTCAGGCTTTGTGGCGTACTCTTCGCAACCCAGCTGAAAGTATATCACATGTGGCTTATCGAGTTCTGGGCAAGTTTGGAGGCAGCAACAGGAAGATGCTGAAAGAATCACAAAGACTACTCTATATTGTCACTGAAGTCCAAGGTCCCAGTATTAAGGCAGAGTTTACTGACTGCAAAGCATCTATACAGCTGCCTATGGAAAAGGTAAGACCAGAACCATGTACTATTTTGTTGGAATTTCAATTGGCAGAGTCCATTGTTTTTTTTAAACTTCTGAAAGAATGGATGAAACTTAAAAGAGACCTTTGTAATCCTCATTATTACTCTGCACAGTGGGCAATATGTCCTTGTCAGAGGTGTGTGTGTGAGTTTGTGTGTGTGAGTGATAAGATGTATGTGTCCTCCAGGTAATTAAATTCATCTCCTTTTCTCCTCCTCATCCTCAGTCAGTAATCATCCATCTAGCGCTGGCCACCATGACGGCATTATTTACTCTCTCTAATGGCCAGTACTTCTCCTCTCTAAGCTGTTCACTGCATACACAACCTAATGCAAAACAGTCTGGGTAGTGGTTTAAAGGAGAAATGGAGTAACAACTTAATATTATAAATGTAGTAGCCTAAAGAATGACCAGTTTTAATATATGATGATTAAATGTGTAATCAGTGACCTATACACATCCATATATGACAGGCTGATCCAGTTTGTTTATCTATATCTGTATTTACCTAACTAGTAAATCCAATTACACGACTGGAATCTTAATAAAACCTTTTTTTTCCAATTGCTACTACCTTGTTTTAATTATATTGTAAGACACTGGCTAACCAAATATTTTTTTAAATTCTCAATCATTCATCTCTGCTGTTAATGTCCCTCTGTCTTTAATTAAATTCCCTCTGTTTTCTCAAAATATTTACTTTTAAAATTACTCCTCTCAGTTGTTGAATTTAGAAGGCCACTTCAGTTTCAGTTTTGACAGGAATATGCTGATATCCCAATATTCTGACAGGCCTACAATTCAATTAAGCGGCACCCTCTTCTCTCTTTCAACCTCTATTTTTTTCCACAGTCATCACTTCCTGGTTTTGTGTTCTGAGTGGCATTAATTAGTTTAATTTTCCCCCTCTTTCAATCCCTGGCCGCAGTGGCATGTCTGCTCATAATGTAGAAAATTGCATTGACCTTTACAGCGGCCAGATGGCTGTCCGTGTTTCTTTGTAAGTTAAACTCATAAAACCACACATAGGTTTTTTTGTATCAAAGTAATACATTTGTACCAGAAAATATAATACATGTAGTCTTAGGGGCTGCTTAATGTCATGTTTTGTTTTTACTCCTTTCTCAGGCAATTGAAACAGCTCTGGACTGCTTGAAGAGCGCCAACACAGAACCATACTATCGTCGACAAGCTTGGGAGGTCATCAAGTGTTTCCTGGTGGCCATGACCAGTTTGGATGACAATAAGCTTACTCTCTACCAGCTGTTATCTCACCCCAAGTAGGTTTTGTCTATTTACTTGTTGATATTTTTGTCACAGAAAGCTGACTCACATAGCATTGCCTCTTTTAACTTGCCACATCTTTCATTCCTTCATTTTAACCTGCACCAGTTCTGACCTGTGCCCCAGCCATCGCATTAACCCTGTCTGCATTATCTCCCGCACCTCTGTCACAAGCCCATATACCCCGTTATCACTGTCCCAACACATCGGCCCGATAAGCTCTGATACCAGCATAGCATTTGCTAATTACAGTGGCCTTTCCTCCTCCCCCGGTGGGCTCCTTTCTGAGGTGGAGACGTTTACATGAACAGACAAACAGGAAGGAGGTGACTTGTTGGAAGGCTAGTCACATTACCATCATTGATCCCCAGGCATGAGTTAATTGACTTTCAACTGTCTGTTTATGCAGCACTATGTCCCATACACTTAGCTGTCATCTGGCACTAATATAGACACACATGTGCTTAGTCTGATGGTGTTGCTGCCTCTCATATCATACCTGCCAAAGTGAAGTCAGTACCAGCTAGTTATTATTTTCAATTTTTATCTCATGGATATTTAAATTGCCATTGTTTTAATCTGTTATCTAAACCCCTCTTTTTCCTTCCCTTTGGTCACTGTAAATATAGCTTCTCAGGGAATAGGAAAAGACACCTAGAGCGATTCTCAAAATGCCAAGTGAGGAGAATGGTGCAGCCCAGAGTGACAGGCCCCTGAATCAGTAAAGGGCAATTAATCTGACATTCTGTCAACTGTCAGCCCTGCCCACCTTCTCCGCTAGATCCCCGCTTGCTTCTTCCCTCGCCAGCATTCCCTCCCCCCCTCCCCCTTCCTCCTTGTTCAAAGAGCAGTCTTTTAAATGGCAATAATGAAATGAAGCGATCCATCAGGTCTGCCCCTGGCGTGTGGCATTATAAAACACAAGCTCAAGCATGGAGAAAACAGCTGCTCGATCACCGTGTGGCCCAGTTGCCTTGAGCTGCAGTAAATAACAAAAATACCAACAGGGCACGACGAGGGAGGCACTGCTGTTTTAGTCTGGAGAAAGTATTGAGCATGAATAGAAAAATGAGATAAACGGAGAGGGCTGGCTACATTTTAATCCCGATGTTGTGAAATGTTAATATGGTCAAATCTGTGTTCTCCATCAGCTTCACAGAGAAGTGGATCCCCAATGTCATCATCTCTCACCGCTACAAAGCACAAGACACACCGGCCCGCAGGACGTTTGAGCAGGCCCTGACCGGGGCGTTCATGTCAGCTGTGATAAAGGACCTGAGGCCCAGCGCATTGCCCTTCGTGGCCAGCCTCATACGGCATTACACTATGGTCGCTGTGGCCCAACAGTGTGGTAAGGGGCTCTACAGCTAATATTAGCATAAGGTTTAACCAAGGGATTAGTCTTTAATGTAACAAAAACATTCAAATGTGACTCATGTTTGCATTAAAAATGTATTAACAAGAAGGAGGAGACACATCGTTAATAAAAATGAATAATATAGTAATAGGGTCTTGTTGATTTAAGTGTTTTCCCCTGCTGCAGGTCCGTTCCTGCTGCCTTGCTACCAGCTTGGCAGTCAGCCCAGCACAGCCATGTTCCATAGTGAGGAGAATGGATCAAAGGGCATGGACCCACTGGTTCTCATTGATGCCATAGCCATCTGTATGGCCTATGAAGAGAAGGAGCTCTGTAAGATCGGAGAGGTGGCTCTTGCGGTCATCTTTGATGTGGCCAGCATCATCCTGGGCTCCAAAGAAAGGGTACCTCATTTTTAATAAAACGTGCTTTTCTATGAAGTTCTTTCTCTAGTAGTCAAACTAGTTGTTTTTGGTTAATATCAAATATTCACCATGTACTCATTCCTATCCATAGGCTTGCCAGCTGCCCCTGTTCTCTTACATAGTGGAGCGTCTGTGTGCCTGCTGCTATGAGCAGGCCTGGTATGCCAAGCTTGGAGGTGTGGTGTCTATCAAGTTCCTGATGGAGAGACTGCCTCTGGTCTGGGTCTTACAGAATCAGCTGACTTTCCTCAAAGCTTTGCTCTTTGTCATGATGGACCTCACAGGAGAGGTAAGAGTGCATTATAGGACACCTATATCTTCACCACTGTTTTGACAGTAAGCATGACACAACTATAAGTCTCCTTTGCTGTTCCACTTTAAGTCTACTTCATACCACTGTACTTTGTAACTTATTGATTTTCGTGCAGGTCTCAAATGGTGCTGTAGCTATGGCCAAAACCACTCTGGAGCAGCTGCTGGTGCGCTGTGCCACCCCTCTAAAGGATGAGGAGAAGAGTGAGGAGCTGCTAGCTGCTCAGGACAAGTCCTTCCACATGGTGACCCATGACCTGGTGCGGGAGGTCACTTCCCCCAACTCCACTGTGAGGAAACAGGCCATGCACTCGCTGCAGGTGTTGGCCCAGGTCACCGGGAAGAGTGTGACTGTCATCATGGAGCCACATAAAGAGGTAATTAACCAACAACAATTTTCATGACAATGACATTCATGTTATTAATATTCTCATGTGAATCCTTTTCTTCAGGTTTTGCAAGACATGGTTCCTCCAAAGAAACATCTCCTCCGTCACCAGCCTGCCAATGCTCAAATCGGTTTGATGGAAGGCAACACGTTCTGCACCACTCTTCAGCCACGCCTTTTTACTATGGACTTAAATGTCATGGAGCACAAGGTCTTTTATACTGAGGTATGGATTACAAATGCTTTGATTTAAACAATTATATGTGTTTGTGAAGAAGTTTAATCAAGTTCTGTATAAATTTTTCTTAGCTGTTAAACTTGTGTGAAGCTGAGGACGCTGCTTTGATGAAACTTCCCTGTTACAAGAGCCTTCCATCTCTGGTTCCTTTGCGCATTGCTGCTCTTAGTGAGTTGGGCTAGTTTAATAATAAGCACATCTTCCATGTACTTTTTTTTTCAGCAGAAATGTAATAAAATTCTTATTGTTTCCCCCATTTTAGATGCCTTGGCTGCTTGTAATTACCTGCCACAGTCCAGAGAAAAGATCATTGCGGCTCTGTTCAAGGCCCTCAACTCCACAAATAATGAGCTGCAGGAAGCTGGAGAGGCATGCATGAGGAAGGTCAGGGTAACATCTACTGGTATTTCCCACTGTCATTGCCTGTGAATATATACAGTGTTATTAGACGCTAAGACCTTTACATTTGAACAAAATTAGGTTCTGTACCGTTATTTTCATGTAAAAACATAACATGTGTTTTGCGCCAGTACAGATGTATTGCAAAAGAAGCCCTTAGGGTCAAAATAAGACTGCTGTGTGCTGTCTGCATCTAATTATAGAGCATTTTCTTACTAAAGTCTCCATAAATTAGGAAGTGCATTGTTGGCATGCTAGTTGTTAGTATTACGGTGACCTCCAAACTCCCGACTTGGCCTCTGAAGTTGTAAATTGCAAATTAAATTCATCATACTGAATGAACATTAATGCAGATGCTAGGAATGAGTCAGGAAAGTTAGTCCAATAAAAATTACATACACCACCTTTTTAAAATGTAAATTTCTTATGTTGAGCCGAAATATTAATCCTTACACTTTCTTTCCCATTTATCTTTTCGTACCTTTTTCTCTGTACTTAATCATAGCCATCCCGAACCAGCCTTGTATCTAATGACCAGAGCATCCATATTTTCTTCAGCCAATACCAATCCACCTCGAGCTCTTTATTCACCTCCTATTTTTGTGTCCTTCATTTTCTTTCTTTAGCGCCATTACTCCTCCTCACTATTCTATCCTAAGCCATTTTTTTCCCTTTCCTTTCTCCCATTCTCTCTGTCTCTGCCCTGCTAGCACTAATGAGCATTGCCACGGCCCGATCGATACAGGATGGAGTGTTTGTTCCCGGCGTTGAGAGGAAAATGAATGTGGCTGCCATGCATCATTCGCTCCTGTCTGTGAGGGGGGCGTGCTCCTGTGTCAGCTGTGTTTTGGTCCAGGCATATATGTGCTCGCTTGTTTACACTGTACACTACCTCCTGACCATGCTCCCGTTTTAACTGGCCTTTAGTTTCTTAATAGAGATGCCCATGTAAGAACTAGGACACTGCCAAGTACAGGTCTTGTAGAGTTCTGTGTAGACATAATTTGTTTATCAATGCACACTGGAGATTCGAGCCGATTGTTCAGTTCATAGCAGTAAAGTGATTGCACCTAAAATAACATTTCTTTGTATTTCGTTAGTAATGTATGGATTTGAAATGGTGCTATAATGGCTGCACGATGATGATAGTCAGAGAGGGTAGTTTGGTTAGGATACTGGATATCATATTGAGCAGAAGAGGAATGATGATTACATGGTGAGAGTGGTGCTGTAGCAGATGGCTCAAAGGTAGAAAGAAGGAGATATTTTATGCAGTGAAATAGGACCTGACGTTTAGAATTTGGAATGAGCAAAAAGGATTCAAGGAATTGGATTTAGTGGAGAAAGGTAAATTGGATCGGTCAGTTTCTGTCCTTGTAACAGTATTGCTGAGCACACTACACTTGGCAGCTGGCAATCTAAAATGTACCTTTTCTTCATCAAAATTAACATATTATCTTTTGCACTATTGTAGTTCCTTGAAGGTGCCACCATTGAAGTGGACCAGATCCACACTCACATGCGCCCCCTGCTGATGATGCTGGGAGATTATCGCAGCCTGACCCTCAATGTGGTGAACCGTCTGACTTCTGTGACACGCCTTTTCCCCAACTCATTTAATGACAAATTCTGTGACCAGATGATGGTAAGTGATGTGTTATTTAATTGCATTTGTTAGTTATAAGAGTCTTGACTAATCAAATTATTGTTTTGTCAGCAACACCTGAGGAAGTGGATGGAGGTGGTGGTAATAACGCACAAGGGAGGCCAGCGCAGTGATGGCAGTGTGAGTATAAACATTAATTCTGTTTAATTAGCAGTTTACATTCTGATGTTTCTGAATCTGGCAAAAAGTAGAGAACAGAACAGTTTATACACTTCTGTGAAACTCTGATGGCCCTCTAGCAATCAGTATGGATGAAATGGAACTAACTTTGAATACTCCAGGCCATAGATATGTTGCTTTAATTTAGAAAATGTAAATTCCTCTTACATTTTCTAATTAAAAATAACATTGTACAGTATCCCCCTAAGTTCCTCCCTATATTCCAGACTTGTTTAATAACTCAAACTTTGTACAAAGAAGTGACATAAGGAGACTGTATTTTCTACCTGGTCTCTGTTCTGCTGACACCTCACCAGAGGGACAGAACGGCCTTCTATGCACACAAAACCACAATCACATGTAGTCCACACCTCTGTTCTGCTGTGTGGTCCCCTCCCAAAAGATTTGAGCGGCCATATTACAATCAATGATTAATTAGGCGCCGGACAGACGGTGCTGGGCCCTGTGCTGCTTCTCCTCATTATACCCCGACGGATAACCTTGTGAAGATGCACAAAAAGGTGATGGAAGGGAAAAATTGGATAGCTTCTGCTTATGGAAGAGCTCCCTGTTTACAAGTTTATCCCATTTCACATTAAATTATCTGTTGAAAAAGATGTATTTTGACCCTCTTTCAAGCCTTTTCTGCTGTTTTGGAGAAATATTATTACTATTATTCAGATAATTTCAGTCATATTGTCTAGCTTGACCCAAGTTTCAAAAGCAGCAAACGGCATTTAAATTTTTTGTTTGGTTTCGCCTCCCTCAAACCACTAATACAATAAAATTCAGTCTTGATTCAGTGTTATGAAATATCAACACAAAAAGGAAATTGAAGAACTAAAAGAACTGGAAGTTACAAATGTCACAGTCTGTATTCAGCACTTTATCTATTGTGAAGTTATCAAAAAGACTTTCTCCTCTAAATGTCAAGGATGCCGCGGCTAACATTTCTGAACACACTACATCCTGGTTATCAAACACTTCAGCAAAACTCCCAAAATAACTCCTCTCTAAAGTTCTGTTGTCATTTGGCCCTGTTTTATCTTCTCGTCTTTCCCATGAAACTACACACCTCCACACAACCACACAAAATGCTGTGCTGACTCTGCTCATTGTCTCCCCATTCTGGTATAGCCTGCGATGGAGGGCGTTGAGGTGAGATGTAACCTGGTGTTGCGCCCTCTGTTGGTGATTCTGTCAGTGAAGTAAAGCTTAATCAAGCCAATGTCGTGCTGTTCAATCAGACTAATGTTGTGAAGTTGCCCCATATTTTCCTGTCCTTGTGTCTGTGAATGTTTTTGAGAAAGTTGGTCTCACATTCTGTTATCAATGTTTTGTCTACAATCTCCTAAAAAGAGACAACATATGTATTTCTGTAAAATGTTTGTAGCTTTGCTGTCAAAAGTTTTATCTACTAGTTGTCAGTTCTCGTCATGTCTTTTCACAGTGGCTGCCCATCAAAACAGTTTTAGATTATGTCCGTTCCGTGTCATTTGCTCTGTCCATGTCTCACCTGGTGTCCTCTTCCCTGTTTTGCCGCTTGTGTTCATAGGAGATGAAGATCTGCTCGGCAATCATTAACCTCTTCCACCTGATCCCAGCCGCTCCCCAGACCCTGGTGAAGCCACTGCTCGAGGTGGTGATGAAGACAGAGCGAGCCATGCTTATAGAGGTGCCACTCAAATACTTTAAGCTTAACTTTTCTGATACTGGCAAAGCTGGATAATGTTGGTATTAATGTGAATCTTTATTCTCATAATATTCAGATTGTAAGCTTCTGGACCTAAATGCTTGAACTTGCAGCTTTCTTTTAATGCAAGCAACAAACTGCACTTTTATTAAGACAGACTGGCATTTAAGTGAAAATGTATTCTAATCTTTGCAAATTTAAATGCAGTTTCAAAGTAATACAATTTCTACAATAGTTTGTACAGTATCAGTTATTATTAACACATATAATACCAATATTACATCACATTGAAGTTATGAAAGATTTTTATAATGTCACACCACAGCTTTCATACTTTGAAATCAAATTCTTTTTGTCTTTTTTTTTTTCCTTCCAAATAATCTAGTAGTGTTCACATCATTATTTCCTTATCTCATATTATTATAATGCTATTTGGCTTGTGTACCATAATTTTGAGGTATGCGCTGCCTCCCCTCACCCCTGTGCTGCTGTTTGTCTTTGCCGTAGGCTGGCAGTCCGTTCAGGGAGCCTTTGATCAAGTTCCTGACGCGGCACCCATCTCAGACCGTGGAGCTCTTCATGATGGAGGCCACTCTCAACGACCCTCAATGGAGCCGCATGTTTATGGTCAGCACACATGCCTGCCCAATGAGCTCATAATCAGGAGCTATGGCTTTGTACTACTATTCTTATTGTCCTGTCTTATCCAGAGTTTCCTCAAACACAAAGATGCCAAGCCACTAAGAGATGTGTTGGCATCTAATGCAAATCGTTTTGTCCCCCTCCTGGTTCCTGCTGGTACTGCAGCCACCGTTCGTCCTGGATCCCCTTCCACCACCACTGCCCGATTGGATCTACAGTTCCAGGCCATCAAGGTAGTTTTTGATAAGTAGCTTGACTGATGCATATGTGTTTGCATCATTGAACCCTTTGTTGTGAACTCTTTGTTCAGATCATCAGCATCATTGTAAAGAATGATGAAGGGTGGCTGGCAGGCCAACACTCTCTGGTCAGCCAGCTCAGACGGGTCTGGGTGAGCGAGGCCTTTCAGGAAAGACACCGCAAAGACAATATGGCTGCCACCAACTGGAAAGAGCCAAAGCTTCTGGCCTATTGCCTTCTTAGTTATTGCAAGTATGTATTCAGATAAATATATGATATTCAGTTACCTGTTGAGTTTTGAACATTTGTCATGTTAATGAAAATTGTTGTTCTTATTTGAAGAAGGAACTACTCTGAGATTGAGCTGCTATTCCAGCTGCTGCGGGCCTTCACAGGGCGTTTCTTGTGCAACATGACTTTCCTAAAGGAATACATGGAAGAGGAAATTCCCAAGAACTACTCCATTGCCCAGAAACGAGCCCTCTTCTTCCGCTTTGTTGAATTCAGTGACCCTCACTTCAATGATGAGCTCAAAGCAAAGGTATCCTCTATGCACTCAAATAATCAGAGCAGAGAAATTAAATTAAAACACTGCACCACAGGGACTTGGAAATTTGACAATGACTTTCATAGTTTAGCCTTTAGAGTTGACACTTCTGGGCTTGCTGTTCTGCCAAATATAGTCTGTGTTTTAGGTGAGCAGGCATAAATACAGTGGCTTTTCTCTGGCATTCTCTGTGAGTTTGTCAAGCTGAGCCTGTGATGAGTTGATTATTAAGTATATGTAAGTGCATATGCTCAGGGAGCTGTCTGGTTGCTGTGTTTTGTAGCAGAAGTTATTTGATGGAGCCTAGAAGGTCATGGGTTTCAGGTTGTAGCCCCTTGGAGGCTCACAGATGAATGCCTCTGTCCTCTCTACCTGACCTGCTGTAGTAAGCATTACAATCATTCAGGCTGCTTTTTAATTAAGCTCACGGTCCCATATGCTTACACACTTTCACACCCACACTCACATTTAAAAACATACTCTGTGCACAGCTGTACCAGGACCAGCACCTGGCTCAGAGCAGCAGCTGCACTCATGCTGAACACAATGGGTCAGTGGGGGAGGCCTGGCCCAGCACTGGAGCACATCACCAAATGGCATTGTGGCAAATACTCCCAATTACTCACACATAGGCACACATAGAGAAGGCACTGGCAGCTCACCAACACCACCTAACAGAGGACAGTCACTGTGTTAAAACCACTGCTCCAACCTCAGGAACACACTGCAAAATATACAGTAGACTCTAAATAATGTATAAATCTGCAGAGAGTTGTAAATGTATAGCTCTTTTTCTAACATTTTATTTTTCACCACACATATCCCCCATCATTGTTTTAGTCCTAATGAACTCCTCCGCGCATACTGGTTCTGCTTGTTAGGCTGTGTGCCGGATAAGATAATGCACTGTGCTATTGTCTGTGACATTATTTATTTTACCAGTTGTAACAAAATCATCCTGGAGGTGTTTGTGTTTCCAATAATGATCTTTGCAGTCAGAGTAAACATAATGTAGAATTGTAATCAGTCAGACATCTGCATAAAATTCATACGCAGCACAATGTCTGCTCTGGAGGTTATCTTTTTCCTCCCACAGTTTTCTTTTTAAGCATCTGTGAGCTGCCCCCTCACTCTATCATCTGGTCTGAGTAGATATCTATCTTTATAATATTCATATTTTATTATCTTGCTGTTCCAGATCTGTGTTTCTGTACGTTTTCGCCAAAAAATCCGCTCGCTTTGGTTTAAGTCCCAATGCTTGTATGGCACAAAAGTGGGACTATTTCACATTGAAAAGAGGAAGATGGAGAAGGAGAGGGACTGTGTAGGAAAGCGGCAATAAATCACTGCCTGACCTCATGCTGCTCCACAACAGCTTTCGCACAAAACTCTTCTGGTGCGGCTAAAGCATTTCACTATTGGCAGGATTATATTTCAGGCGGATAAACAAACAAACCAGCGGATGGAACTTACGAGGCACGCAGCATGGCGATTTCCCATTCTGCCCCACTTCCTCCTTTGTTCCCGACATGACACGGAGCGAGACGGAGCGCTCCAACACGCTGTGCTAGCATCATTTTCTCTGAGGTGGCACGAATCAAACTACTGTGTTAAACTAAAACAAGCAAATGTATTTCAGTCAGATTGTGAACCTGCCAGATTCCACTGCAGGGGTACACGTGTAAACAAAACTTCTCCACAGGATCTCTGACTGCCGCTTTGAATGGGGTTTCTATTTTGTTCTGAAATTATTTCAGTGTACAGAAAAAGATCTAGTAAAATATGTTGGCATGCAGGAGAAACAAAATTTAAAAAATGATATAAATGTGTGCTGCCTTCAATGGCCTCTACAATTTTCAGTAGTTGGTGACATCACAAAAGACTTCCCCAATTACTGCTAGGAGTTTCTGATTAAAAACATCTGGCTGCAAGGGTGGCGTTTGATGTGTTTATACCTGTTAGACATATCACACTGCTCCCTGTACCTTCAGACCCCACATCTTTCTCTCTCCTTCTTTTTTATCCAGCAGCACTGTTTAGCAGTTCTATTTGAAATGAATATGAACTTTGGTTGTGGGCTGAGTTTAGGTTTTTAGTCCTGTTTAATTACATAAGACTATAGTAGGTAATAGTAAATAGAAAATATTTTTGTATGCATCGTTTGGCTGTATGCTAAAAAATACTAAATCTTACTCAACAAGTTTCAATTGCTTAGTCAATGGATATTCTTCCATATTAAGAATAGTATTTTGATCAAAAGACACTTTGCTATGCTGTTGCTGGATAATGTTCTATGCTTATATGAAAATATTATGACTCAGTCAAGTCTTTAAGCTTCCTTTACTCTTGCCCTCTCCTTATGTAATCTAAAGTTGTTATCAGCCGAACGCAAGGACTGTCCAATTCAGAAAATCTAACCACTTCATCACATAATTACTCTCATGAAGGTGCCAGACTGCAGGTTCCTTTAATGTACCTTTTTGAAAGACCACACCTGGTGATTGTTCTGATTAGTGCCTTCACAAAAGTGCCGTCAGGTATTCTTTGTAGGAACTTAAAGAAGGAAAAGTTGTGTGCCCGGCCTAAATTGACTTCTTATCCAAAGACTAATTGAAGATTTAAACATTTTTTTCTGTCTTCAGGTTTTGCAGCACATCCTGAACCCTGCCTTCCTGCATAGTTTTGAGAAAGGTGAAGGCGAGCAGCTGCTTGGACCGCCCAACCCCGAAGGAGACAATCCCGAGAGCATTACCAGTGTCTTCATCACAAAGGTACACTGAATTAAAATATGTACAAAAACATTGTGTATTTGTATAATACATACTACTCAATCAGAAGACGTTTTGTTGGTGCAATTATTACATCACAAAAGCTGGAATTATTTAGATAATAGAATTTCCTCTGCAAAGAAAAAATATCCTGTCTTTTATAATGTTTGTTGTACCAAGACAATAGTACACATTTGGACTCTGAAATGTAAAGGATTCTTGTTTGTCAGTTCATATTTCAGTCTTCTCCGAAAGGTCAATGCTCCTGGAGTTATTTACACTCTGAACAGAATGATATTTAAATCATATATTGCAGATCTAATCAAAGTGTCAATTTGATTTTTTCCCCCCCCAAAGCCTGTAGTCTTAATAGTTTCTTTGCAGTAAGTTGAGATGTTACTGAGAACATGTAGCCTCCTTCCTGGTTTGGTTTCCGCTTCTGTTCATTAGTCAACAGCTTTGTCCCCGAGTCTATGTGATTTCATTACCTGCTGCATTTCCTCTCATAATATCCTATCAGACCGCCATCTCTCCCTGTCAATCTTCATCAGACACAATGCACACAGCATGGTGCCATTTCCCCAACAGTACCTAACCATTTCTACATGATTTAATTGTTGTCATTCACATTGCTTCGTTCATCCACCCACTCCTAGCCTTTTCCTCCATCGCGCCGCATCTATCAGACAGAGTAATGTCTGGTGTAAATGTCGCTGTGTGACCATGCGAAAGGTCAGCGTGTTTGTTTGCTGTGGCAGATCTCATCACTGACTAACAGCAGTACTAATGGCTGCTAATGGCTCTTCTACTCTCGGGTTAAAACCTATTTCCTCACACACTCTCTGCTGTCCTCTCTCTCCTATGGTCTATGTTGTCTCTGAAATATGTTACTACTATTTCTTTGAGAAATTCTTTAATTGTTTTGAAGATTAATCTTTCATACTTGTTTTTTTTTTTTTTTTTTTTTGCAAACAGACAGGGCAGAACACACCTAAATATGCTACTATACTAAAATTATTTTTGATAATCTTTTGATAATCTATTTTTGAATTTCTTTTAGACAATAGACATTTTCAGCTCAAAATAATAATTCATACTGCATGCATGTGGTCTCATAATAGTTTTTGTAAAGCTCAGTCATTCTAAAACTGTTCAAGAAAGGTGATATTTTATTCTATCCTATTTTTTCAGTCCAATGTAATAGTGTATGTCTTGCCTAACTGTGAATAAAATCAATATATGTTTAAATGTTATCGAAAATTACCTTTTGTCTAGTTCAGATAAGCATTTATTTGGTAGAGTATGTTTTGTGTAACTTGAGCATGCTAGCAAGCTAACCATATCATCTTCTCTCAGGTTTTGGATCCAGAGAAGCAGGCCGATCTGCTGGACTCGCTCCGGATTTGCCTGCTGCAGTTCTCCACTCTGCTGGTGGAGCATGCACCGCACCACATCCATGACAATAACAAGTCACGCAACAGCAAACTGCGTCGCCTCATGACCTTCGCTTGGCCCTGTCTGCTGCCCAAAGCCTGTGTGGACCCAGCTTGCAAATACAGTGGCCACTTACTACTGGCCCATATCATCGCCAAGTTCGCCATTCATAAGAAAATTGTTCTACAGGTATGAACTATATCGCTTTAAATCCATTTTTACCATCTGCCATGTTATATTAACTCACAAATTTTGTTATTTTCTCAGGTCTTCCACAGCCTGTTGAAGGCTCATACCATGGAGGCTCGGGCCATTGTCCGTCAGGCCATGGCCATTTTGACTCCGGCTGTGCCTGCTCGGATGGAGGATGGACACCAAATGTTGACCCACTGGACACGCAAAATCATAGTGGAAGGACACACTGTACCACAGCTGGTGCACATTCTTCACCTCATAGTGCAGCACTTCAGGGTAAGGATCAGTACCTCATCTCGGCATTAACATTTCTGTTTTTGGATGGTTGGTGTAATTGTTGGTTTAGTTGGTCTGCTAGTCAAATTTGGATATAATTTTTCAGAAATGGTCCAGTGTGTAATGCTGAGTACAGTTAAATCCAGAGAAATTTCTATACTATTGGTGGTTTTCAGATTCTTGAATATGATGTTGCCGTACTCTTTGATGGAAGTTTTCCCTGTGGTCACATAGTATTTTACCATGAAATATCCAAAAGGTACATTCACAAATCTTGAATCTGCTGATTTCTATTAGTGATTACATCCATTAACTTCTTGTATTACAACAAGAAAACTGCATTTTAAAAATATTTATTTTAGCTGCCTCATCTGTATTAACTATTATTCGCCTATAGAATGATGTGATGTCATCTGGAACCCAGCAACTGTGAGCCATTGTTATAGTTTACTTTTATAATGTCTTAATTTGAGTACAATCAATCACTGTTTTATTTACAGCAAATCAAAAACCTATGGTGAAAAGGGACTAATAAGATGAAGGATTGTATTTGCTTCTTATATTTAAGGTATATTTAATGTAATGCTTTGAAATATTACCTGAAGAAACATATACTTAATGTTAGAAAAAATGTTATGGCTATGTAAACTTATAAATTGTGCTCTAAATGGTAACAGATAATGATCCAAATGGGAACATCATTCAAAGCTGTGTTATTTTTATGGCTGTCTGATGAGCTGTGTAATACATCAATTAGCAACACCTCATTTCATATTGACAATTGCAACTCCTATTTGGTCTGTTGTTGCTTTAAATTTTTAATCACTATCACCAGGCTACTGTTCACCATCTTTCTTTTGCATCACAATCTAAGCTGCATTTTTCACTCAAATGACCACAGATCTTTAATTTTGTGCCCAAGTCAGCACCACTACAAATTGATCGCCAAGTTGAGAGACATTTTCTGGGGCAGCCTTGTCAGTAAAGTCTGCGACCGTTTCTTAGCACTAGACTGGCGTTTCCCCAGCTCCCCTCTCTATATCGCTCCCTCTCTCTCTGTATCTCGCTGACAGGCTGCTCGCACTGGGCCAGATGACTAATCTAATGTAATCACATCAGCATAATTACACTGGGGAGGAGATAATGACAGACAGATGAGAGACTTGTGCGTGCGTTGGATATAGAAACACAGGAGAATTGTGTGTGTGTTTGTGTGTGCGCGCGCATGATGGACAGGGCTAAACCACTCCGTCATTAAGGCGCTATGAAGTCCTGCTCCATCCACTGTAATTACCCTCAAAGTGAGAAGGTTTAATATTCTTTGACACTGGCAACAGCCTTCAGATAGACATCTCATCTCTCGCTCTTTTGTCCGCGTGCGTTTTGGAGTGCTCCACAGTCCCAGTTCAGATTGTGATGAAGCCAAGTGCCTCTGGAGTGCCAACGCTCCAGGCCGAGTGCGCGTCGTCATGTCCTTGAGATTAAGGAGCAGCGCCACTTTTGAGAACTTGCTAATTTAGTGGCCCCAAAGTTGATGCATAAGTCATGTAAGTGCACATACACATGCTATGGTGGATAACAGGGCCAGTACAGTATGGATAAGTGTTTTAAATGCTTTAGCAGAACAAAAACATGTTTTATCATTAGTTAAAGGCGCAAAGCTACTGTATTTTCTTAATGTTGTAGGGTCTGCCAGCGGCTCCTCCATGGAGATATTACTACTTTTTAGTAATAGAATGTAGAATTCTAAGACCTCATGCTAAGATAAAGAAAGTACCGATAAAGCTCAAAATTAAACTAAAAATGTACGGGAAAGCTCAAATTTTTCTGTAAATTTTCCAATATCAGTGCCTACTCAAAGGAATATCTGGTTTTGATACAAATTTTAGTATCGATTAGTATCTGCTTTTTGATCTTTTTGACCACCCTACACCACACTCGCCCTGTTACTTGCCCCTGGGGTGTTACCATCTTGTTTTTATGGAGATAAGTTTAATGCTGTTCTTGTGAAAAATCCAACCAATGCAATAACATCTCTATAGAGACAATAATACAATAATTGTATAAGTTAAACAGAAGTTTTTACATTATACTAGTCTGATTCATCATAGTCACAATATTCTGTCCTTTCTCAGCTTTTTTTTTAAAAATTATTATTATTATTTTTTTTTACCATTTCAAAAGTTCACTGCACGGCTGGTCATCATTGGGCTCTTTCTTTTATATCTCCATTTTGTGCCTTCTGAGATTGAGGTTATTTGATGTGTAGATAAAACGGCCAAGCAGAGAGTGCCTACAGCAGGCTCCCAGCTATACGGACTTTGTATGTGGCTGGTTCTGTATAGTTGCTGCTCGTCGCCCGTGAGCCCATCCCTCATGTGAACCACTGCAGTTTATTTTCAACTCGGCCATTGGCATTGAACACCATCTGCCACTCCTGCTTTGGGAAATCAAAATGCAGGACTGTCCCACTGAATTATCTGTGTGTGGAATATCAACCAGTCATTGAAACTCTGAGTAACCTTCTATTCTGTCTGTAGTCTGGTTAGTGTGAGGTCAATGATTTTCTAATGCTGCAAGATAGTCGTTGCTAATATCCAGAGTGAGATTATTATGGATAGCAGTAGCAGTTGGTAGAGCGTTTGTCCACTGATCTGAAGGTTGGCAGTTCAAATCCCCCTCTAAACATAAAAACATCATTGGTTGAGCGGTCAGATCCACTGGCCCACAGGTTGGCAGTGCAATTCTAGCTCCCACAGATGCTGTTGTTGTGTCCTTGGGTAAGACACTTAACCCACCTTGCCCCTCGTGTCTGTGTACATTGGTGTGTGTGAATGGGTGTATGGTTCCTTGATGTAAAGCCCTTTGAATGCCCTGAAGATGGAAAAGCCCTATATAAAAATGTGACCATTTACCGTTTTATTAACTAGTACATCTCTTAGGTTGCATTTCCTCATCCATGAAAGTCAATTAATATTTTCTAGGTGAAGATCTTTGCTAACTATGTAGTTCTAGTTGTTAATATGTTACTTATATCTTTTCAGGTATACTATCCGGTACGCCACCATCTGGTCCAGCACATGATCAGTGCCATGCAGCGACTTGGATTCACTCCCAGTGTGACCATAGAGCAGAGGAAACTGGCTGTGGATCTAGCAGAGGTGATCATCAAGTGGGAACTGCAGAGGATCAAAGATCAACAGGTAAAGCATCAACTAATCAACCCCCAGTTATGACTTTGTTAATTATATCTAACTGAGTAAGCTAAAAAAAAATTAAACTATTGTTGTTTTTAATAAGAAGCTGCAAGGACTGTGAACTAATCTTTTTTCTTTTTTTTATTATAATGTTGGTTATTCTGTGTGCCAAACAGTATTTTCTTATCAACAGACTAATTGTTATGATTTTTAAGAATTATTAGTCTGGAAAAGTATGTGCCATCCAAACACCCCAAAATCTTCTTGGAACTTTGCTGGAGAACTGCAGAAGTTAGTTAGGGCTAAAAAGTCTCCAAAACTCCCACACAAAGTTAACTCTTTAACATAGATTTTATCAGAAGCGCCAATAGCAGATGGCACTGTAAATCTCTCCTTTTATGTGACAGCCGGAGACCGAGGCTGACACGGGTGCGGGCGGAGAGGGGACCAGCGGTGTCGGGGTGAAGAGGGCCCTTGACAGGGGACGCCGCGGCAACTGGACAAGACGTCAAAAGGTTCCGCACTGCCACTGGGGCTGCCTCCACGGTGAGCTCCATCAGCTGTCACTCAAAAAGCCGAGTGTGGTGCATAATGGTGTTCCACAAAAAGCCACATCACACATCATGCCTTCTCTGGTTAGAAAGTAGTGCTATTGTCAAAGTATGTGCCAGAGGTTCAGAAAAGAATGGTCCAATGAATAATATGAAGTAAAGAACTTTGTATTGGGGGTTGTGCAAACTCATCAAAAAAGAAGCAGTTCTTCCATCAATCAATATATATTTATAGAGCAAATTGCAACATACAGTCCCTGACAAAAGTCTTGTCGCTTATCCATTTTGTAGAAACAAAAGCTTATAACCTGACTTTAAATTAATCGATTGGTTTTAGAAATGTCTCATATGAAAGCTAAAACCCTGCCAAATTATGCTCAATATACTAAAATAAATTTGCTTCACTGAAGAAAGATTGATCATTTAATGAACACAGAAAGGTCAGATTTTGGCAAGACAAAAGTTTTGTCGCCTACAGAAAATTGAACAAATAATTTACTTCAAATACAAAAATATGTTGCATAACGTCAGTGAATTAAGTAGTGGTGCTGTGAGATCCATATTTAATATCTTGTATGACTTCCATGAGCTTGAAGGACTGCATCCATGCGGTTCGACAATGATTCATACAATTTGTTGATGAAGTCATCAGGAATAGCAAAGAAAGCAGTCTTACATGCCTCCCAGAGTTCATCAAGATTCTTTGGTTTCCTCTTTCATTCTACCCCAGACATGCTCAATGATGTTCATGTCTGGTGACTGGGCTGGCCAGTCCTGGAGCACCTTGATCTTCTTCGCCTTGAGAAACTTTGATGTAGAGATAGAAGTATGTGATGGAGCACCACCCTGCTGCAAAATTTGACCCCTTTTATGGTTGGGAATGTAAGAGGTAGCTGATACTTCTTGATATTTTAGGCTATTGATATTGCCTTCCACCCTGCAAATGTCTCGCACATCCCCATACTGGATGGAACCACAGACCATGATTTTTCTGCCACCAAACTTAACTGTTTTCTGGGTGAATCTTGGATCCATGTGGTCTCCAGTAGGTCTCCTGCAATATTTGCGGCGGCTGTGATGTAATTCAACCGAGGATTCATGTGAGAAATCCACCTTCTGCCACTTTTCCAGTGTCCATCCTTTTAGCAGGCTGTGGGCCTTGGCAAATGCCACACGGTTTTTTAATTGCCTTTTGTTTAGTGCTGGTTTCTGTGCACTGATTCGACCATGGAGGCCATTTCGAGACAGAATTCTACAAACTGTTGTGGTTGACACAGGGACTTGAGGTGACCAGGCCTGGGGGAGCTCTGTTGCAGTGGAAAAGGGGCTGGCCTTGGATTTTCGAATCAACAAACGGTCCTCCCGAGCAGTTGTCTTGCGGGGTCTGCCGGACCTGGGCTTGTCAAAAACATCTCCAGTCATTTCAGATCTTTTTCTTATTCTTTGTACTTGACGCTGAGACACATTGAAGGTGTCAGCCACCTCAGCAGTGGATCTGGTCTTCAGCCTCTTGATAATTAACACTTTGGTCTCAGGGTGGATCTTAGGCATGTTGTCAGAGGTCAAGTTGCAGTTGATGTGAAGGTCTGGTGTGCTGGGGTTCTTTTTATACACACCCACTAATTGACTTGATCAGTAACTGATCACAGGTGAGGCTGTAATCTAGGATTGGGTGCATCATATGACAAGGTGACAAAACTTTTGTCTTGCCAAAATCTGACCTTTCTGTGTTCATTAAATGATCAATCTTTCTTCAGTGAAGCAAATTTATTTTAGTATATTGAGCATAATTTGGCAGGGTTTTAGCTTTCATATGAGACATTTCTAAAACCAATCGATTAATTTAAAGTCAGGTTATAAGCTTTTGTTTCTACAAAATGGATAAGCGACAAGACTTTTGTCAGGGACTGTAGAGGCAACTAAATACGCTTAACAGTATGAGAATATCAAAAACACAGCAGATGATTTGTATATTTACACGTTTGTTTTTTCGGTGAAAAATTCATTGAAAAAGTTAGGATGTGTTACAGATGTGGTAGAAAGTAGTTTAATTTACTGCAGTCCACCTTTTTGCAATTGTCACAGTATATCCATAATATCTATTTGTATATTTTCATACTTCAGGTATTTGGTCGCAGTCAGTCCCTGCCTGGCACAGAGACCATGCTCACTAAACCTGTGGAAAAGCAACATACGGACACTGTGGTCAACTTCCTCATCAGGATTGCGTGCCAGGTAACAGTCATTATCACCCAGCTAATCCGTGCTTACACACATCAGCCCGCACACAGCTCTGCCATGCGTAGCGCCTGCCAGGTAGGACATCCCTGGCTCCTCGCTGAAGGTAGGACGCACCTGGTGGCTGTCCGGAACATATCACTGCACATGGCACGCTGCAGTCCCCTCTGTGTCTCCTCCACACATGTCTCCTGGTCCAGTGACAGGGCTAACCTTGGTCAGATGCCCCAAATAGACCAGGGAGGTTTAACTCACCTTGACTTTTCTGCTTATTTTTGGATGGGCTCCATTCTCACAGATCACCCAACCGTCCCTTCCCAATGAGCCAAGGGGATCAAACCAGGGAAATGTATCAGGAAAAATATCTAGGGAGTCTCTTATTTAAAATCTGTATTTCCCCCCCAAGCTTGTAACAATGTATGCCCATAGTTTCCAAATAGTTGGTTGCAAATAAATTGGATGACTTGCAGTTAGTGGTGAGCGATATGCCAAAAAATGTTTACATGATTTTCTTGGAATCACATCAGATTTTCAATTTGATTAAGTTTAATTTACACTTGTTAAGATATGCAAAAATGTCCAGCCCTACTTTCACTTTTGGATTCTCAAATATGAATTCTTGAGCCAGAGAACAAGACATTAGAAGTCATCCATGTTATTTGCCCTTCTCATCCACCCTCACTTGTGACACCTCTCCTCTCAGTGTCCATAAAGGGTACTTGACTCTGTACACCATAATGATATTAACCCTTCTCGCCCTGTCCAGGTGAATGACAGCACCAATGTGGCTGGGTCGCCGGGGGAGCTGCTGTCCCGCCGCTGTGTCAGCCTGATGAAGACTGCCCTCAGGCCCGACATGTGGCCCCGCGCCGAACTCAAGCTGCAGTGGTTTGACAAGCTGCTCATGACAGTGGTAAGATCCTGGCATATGCTCTCGGTAATGATTCCTCCATTCTCTGGCTGCATTGTTTGTTTTTCTCCATAATTATTTGTTCAGTATTTTTTTATTATGTGTAACAAACACTCAATTTAAAGTTATTATTAAATAGTCATGCAGACATGGATGGATATACATGTGGGGCAAAATGTAATATGAGAGTTTGCTAGAACTAAAATGTACAAATATTATGCTAAATTGATTGTTTTTTAGCATATATACAATAACTTGCTTTGTGCAGTAGTTTCATTAGTAGAAAGCACGCTGATTGTGTTGTGATAGTGCTCTGAAGGGGGAGTTAGTCAACATGGGAAGCAAAGGAAGGCAGGACTCACCAAAAACGAAAGTGAAACTTATAAAACCTCTTGATACGTTACTTTCGGGTAATATAGCATTTTCAAAATAATAAACGATAACATGATCATCTAAATATATTATGTGTCAGTAGATTTGGTAGTAATTTTCATCTTTCTTTTCCATCATCATGATTCTTTGCATAATCAAGCATAATTATTATGTGTTACCACAAAATACTACACAAAAATAATGCAAGTGAAACATCAATAAATGAGATGATCTAAGCACAATTGGAAGCTATAATTTTAAAGTAAGATTGCAACGAGTTTACTTACTTTACTATATTTTTATGTTGTTATTTTTGCTCCAACTTTACTCAGCCTGGATCTTACGATGTGCCTTTGTTTGAAAGAGTTTCCAGCCCTGCTTAAGCTCCGACTCAGTGTTTGCTCTTACGTGGCCGAGTCTTTTGTCTGTTATCGGAAATACATGAAGAGAGGCGCCAACTGCCATAATGACAAAATAATGACAGCGCTGCGATAACGCCGGTCTCTCTGCTCTGGCCCGTGCCTCCCTGCTCTGCCCCCACACCCCTCCATTCTGAACTCCTCATCCTTGGCTCCACTATCACCCCACTGCGCCTCCACATCTCCAACTGCCTCCTGCCTGCACTTCCGCCCCTCTCCCTCTCTCTCTCTTATCGCGGTCTCTTTTTCTTTTCTTTTTATCCGCTCTCACCCCCTCCTCGACCCTCCCCCGTCTCATCTCTCCGGTCTGAATCCGACGCCGCTGCGGAGACAAGGTTATCAGGGAGCGCTCGCAATTGTCACGTCCTTCCCTTGTTCTCTTTTGGGGATCGTTGCTTCTGCCCAAGCCTTCTCCCTCAGACATGTACGTGCACACCCCCAATCAACCTATGCAGATCTCGAGGGACTGCCTCGACTAGACTTTCCGTAGCTCTCGCGCCTATCCGAATATACAAGCAGCCTCACCCACCATCTCACTCAGGCTAATGAACAACGCTCCAAATCGGATTGAGTTTTATTATCTGGCGTGGCAGTGATTAGGAGCCAAGAGAGGCCGTGTCAAAGGGCCACAAAACATGTTGTAGGCATAGACACATCCATGGAGTTGACACGCTGCCATTGTGTTAATACCATACTGAATCAATATGACCTCATGTCTACCTTGGCCCTTATCACACAGAGTCACCTTGTTCATTAGGCAAGATTACTGGAACAAGTCTGGCCAAGATTATCCTCTTGGTCTTTCCATTGTCATAAACAGTAATTGCAATTGAGACAAAATTAGGGCCCCATGCACCTTTTTATTGATTTTTGGATTTACTGGTGATTTGATCAGCTTTATCTTTTCAATAGAAGCGTTTTTTTTGTGTGTGTGTGTGTGTGTGTGTAGATTGTGCGTGTGCATTTCTATATCCAAGATTTTATTTATTTTAGGGATGGTTGATATATTATTTATTTATTTATTTTAGGAATGGTTGATATATTCATCTAGGCAAATAACGAAATAACGATTACTTCCATATGTTTATCAATATTGTAAAATTTATGTTGTATTTGTTGTTACATTTATGAATTAATTTATAATACATTTTTTGAGAAAAACAACAAAATGACTAACAAAATATATTCTCGCTGATATTGTGTAATGTCTTGTTTTTATTATGGTAATTGCATAAACATACAGCCTTCGTTTTATTTCCATTAAAAATTGGCACAAAATATTGGTCATTTTTACAGATATTACATTTTATTAATTCTTCTCCAAGCTAGAAAAGACAACCATGCTGTGTTTTATGTCATTTTTGTCTTTAAAAGTAATTATCTAATTTCCATGATAGTTTAATCGGTAGTCTGTTATATTTCATCGAACAGACTTATTTCAAATGGTTTTCTCAAATATATCTTTCACTTTTGTGTGTAGGAACAGCCAGCCCAAGCCAATATTTCCAACATCTGCACTGGGCTGGAGATCCTGTGCTTCCTCCTGTCCGTGCTGCAGTCCCCCGCCATCTTGGCCCACTTCAAGCCTCTCCAGAGGGGCATCGCTGCGTGCATGACCTGTACCAATACTAAAGTGCTGCGGGCAGTCCACTCCCTCCTCTCTCGCCTCATGAGTATCTTCCCCACTGAGCCCAGTAAGTTTGGTGTTAATGGTGTGTCTGTGTTTATTTCTTACACCAATATGTCTGGTTCAGTCTCTGGGTGTGAATTTTTTTGTTGTTGTGTAATATATATAATTTAAAGTCTTATTTGTTGTACAGGCTCATCTACTGTAGCATCAAAGTATGAAGAACTGGAGTGCCTGTACGCTGCTGTGGGCAAAGTTATCTACGAGGGACTTACCAACTATGAAAAAGCCACAAGCAACACAAACCCCACACAACTTTTCGGTAAAATGTGCTCTATTTTTATCATGGGATTTCTCTTTTTTTTTTTCTCCACATTGGGCAATTAGCATATGTAGTTAAAAATCAAGCCAACAGGGTCTAGTGCTTGAGCTAACAGCTGGATGGTAAAAATGGCCAGAACCCAACGATTTGTGAAAGGATGTCTTTGGGAGTGTTTAACTTTACTTTATGCCCCTAAAATGTTATGGTTGTGTTCAAAATGAGCCCTATTTTCAATAACTGTGTGTCTTTGGAGAAACATTGTAAAGATAATAGAGTTGGATACAGCTCCCTGTTAAGCAGTTGTGGTCAGTAAAAAGCATTGGGTGCCCCTGTGTTAGAGGTCCTGCTGATGTTCTGCAACTGTCCGGCCAAAGCATGACATTTTAACATTTGCTCTCCCATGTGGACCCACTACAGGGAGAACCATTACTCATCCCTATCCGTTTCCTCGGTAACATTGTGAACCCTCTGTTTCCTGTAAAAGCTGCTCTTTAACACGCTGAGACTGTGTGTGTCCTCACTTTTGTCCTCTGTTCTGTGCCTCTATTTGAACAGGAACGCTTATGATTCTGAAGTCGGCCTGCAGTTACAATGCCAGCTACATCGACCGGCTCATCTCTGTGTTCATGCGCTCACTGCAGAAGATGGTACGGGAACACCTGAGCCCCCAGCAGGCCAATCCAGGGGTCACAGAGACCAGCACAGGTACAGGTCCAGGGGTACTGGCCAGTGTGCCAGGCATACACCATTATATTTGTTCTGTTCTTGTTTTAATAATCTGAGTAAAATAGAACTTTATATATTATATATTATATTATATTATAACATAACATATAGATACTGATATTTTTAAGCATATACTGTCATGGTGATGTGCCAATCGTATTTCTTTGTGCCAGTAAAATGCCTGGACAATGTCATATAATTTTTAGAAAAGGCAAAACTTGATAAAAATAATAAAAATCATATTTATTATACAGATGATTATAGATATTGCTTATTAGAGGCACTCTACCAGATTTTTAAGGTACAATGTTAAATGTAAAAATTGATTTATTTAATTGTTCAGCTGTATGCAATGATCCAAACGTTTTCCCATATTTGTTAACACTTTTCTAAATTCTGATTATTCTGATTATTACGATTTGTAAAGTTTATAAGGTCATTTCACAATTATCAGAGGTCAGGTTGGAGTTTTGCCATCACACCCCTAACAATATCTAGCATGCTAACAGCATTAATTACCTGGTTCTTGGCTGATAAAAACAGTTTATTATTATTACTGCACACAATAGTCTAATTTTGAGCTGTAGATATATTAATATATCTCTACTGGGACATGGCAGATTTTATTTTATCCCATGAAGAAAATGTCAAAACATAACATATGCACATACTTAAAATAATTTTCTTTCGATATTCCATATTATAGTATTGAAATGTATTGATGTTACTGCCAACTCCAGCTGAAGTTGACTTGCTGTGCTGCCTTGCCTAAGCTTTGTTTTATTCTGTCCCGGCAAACTCTTTGATTTATTGTAATGCTTACAACACACACTTGCTACATGATCTTCCTTTGATTCCTGATTACATTTGTGATATCTCTGCGATGCCAAGCTGCTTCAAAAGACTCAATCACATACTGTACTCAGGCCTTCATTCATGTTCACAAATGTTTCCAGTCTTGTGATAGATGCCCTCCTCTGATCGTCTGCTTTCACTGGGCGGGTGCTCTCTTCTAGTTCCAAGCTGAGAGATCAAGTTGTTTTGTTTCTCTTGTGAAAAACTCACAAAGATACACTGCCATCTATCTTCTATAATATGCTCCTACTAGCAAGCACAGTTATTTGTCATAGTGAAACACAAATAGTTTCTAACATTAGATTTTGATTGCTTCTTTCGCTCTTTCAGTGACAAGTGAGCTGGTTATGTTGAGCCTGGATCTGGTGAAGACTCGTCTCTCTGTGATGAGTATGGAAATGAGGAAGAACTTTATCCAGGTCATTCTAACCTCTCTCATCGAGAAGTCACCTGATCCTAAAATCCTCCGGGCTGTGGTCAAAATTGTTGAGGAGTGGGTGAAAAACAATTCGCCAATGGCTGCGAATCAGGTGAGATGAAGTTTTTTTATGTTAATCATGAGCTGTGTGTGTTAACATTTACAAAAATATTCTAAGCAACTGTATAAAACTGCACTATATAATTTTTATGGAAGGGCAGCCACATGCTTGTTTCCATGGAGATATGGCCTTCCAGGGAAGCTATCACCCTAGAGACAAGCATATATTTTAGAGAAATAATAACATTTGTAACTGAATAGATAGCCAGATATAAGTTTAATGCCAAACTGTGGAATGACCTCTCTTGGGTCAGACCCTCCTTCAGAATAGTTACACAGTGCACCTTTAAATAAACTAGACTTGTCAAATATTGTGCAAATGGTTTAACTTCTTTCTATTTACCAAATTACTCTCAGATGCCCAACCTGCGTGAGAAGTCCATCTTGCTGGTGAAGATGATGACCTACATAGAGAAGCGCTTCCCCGATGAGCTGGAGTTAAATGCTCAGTTCTTGGACCTCGTTAATTACGTCTACAGGTAATTACTCCCATTTATCACATGACCAAATGGCCGAACCGCGGATGCCATGCCGCCCTTGCTCCCACCCTAACGAGAAGGATGAAGGTTGAGGTGGGAAGAGATGTGGTAGGTTCAAGGAGCATTAGAATCTCTTTTGGATTTTAATTAATGGATTTTTTTTTTTTTGGCTTAGGGAAAAAATATGAATGTTAAATTGATGTATTATTTGTTTAAAGTGGGAATTTATCACTCCAAGTTATCTGTAGACAGGCATTGTAAATCAGAGGTCACAGTACAGCTGGAGGTAGTGGAGGGAGCGTGCCAGGCGGCTTTAGTGGTGTCAGGGCTCAGCTTACACCTGACAGAACCCCCAGTGGGCGCAGGGCAAAGGGCACAGACGCCTCCAATGCCCGCTATTCATCAAACGAAGCTCTTTGTCTTCCTGTCTCGCACACATACACATACAATCAGCCTAATGTACACTGCATCCCTCCGCCCCATCTGCTCTTCTCTTTTAATACAATACAGTAAAGCTGTGATAGACAGGCTGTAATGATAATGAAATGATAAAGCAGCTGTGCCTGGACAATGTGTCATTAAGAGAATTGGGCTAATGTTGGGCTGGAAGTACCGTTCCTTTGTTGTCCTCTCTCTGCCACCTCTCTCCTCTTTCCTCCTGTTACGTGAATCACACCCACGAGGGCCATTCATGCGGCTGGGTGGTGGAGAAAAGGATGGTTTAGCATATAATACATGGCTTTATTATCACAGCAGTCTCCACCTCTCACATTTTACAATACATTCTGTTATTCTGTGTCCCCTCATAACACATCAGTGGCATGGCTGTACCACACCATACTTTTCTCAAATTCTTAAGATGAGTGACTATGTAAGTAACTATAGTAGTAACTATTTTTTTTTACTGTAAAGCAGATCACTCATGTTTAGGATCTCTTCAACTAAGTAGATAGTGAATAACACTGAAAACAAGCCCACTAAATTTTATTTATTTTTTATTTCTTTAGGGATGAGAGTCTCTCAGGAAGTGACATCACATCCAAACTTGAGCCTGCCTTCCTCTCGGGACTGCGCTGCTCTCAGCCCATGATCAGGGCCAAGTTCTTTGAGGTCTTTGATGCGTCCATGAAGAGACGGGTCTATGAAAGACTACTGTACATCTGCTGCTCTCAGAACTGGGAGGCCATGGGCAGCCACTTCTGGATCAAACAGTGCATTGAGGTAAAGACTGAAGCTTTTTTTTTTTTTTTTTATCCACCATTATACAATTGAAAAAATCAAGTCAAAACAAAAATGTCTATTTTAGTCAGTTTGAGGTGGCCTCCTGTCAGCCCGTCAGTGTCACTCACAGTTTGTTTTGCATCTGTGTGACTTTGTTTGCTAGCTACTGTTGGCTGTGTGCGAGCGAAACACCATCATAGGCACCAGCTGTCAGGGATCAATGCTACCTTCTATCACGAATGTCATCAACCTGGCTGACAGCCATGACCGCGCCGCCTTTGCCATGGCAACACGCATCAAGCAGGAGCCACGTGAGCGAGAGAACAGCGAGACTAAGGAGGAGGTGAAGACGGATTTAACTTTCTGCTTTAATAACTGATACAGAAGAGGTATTTTTGACTGCACTATGTGATGAACTAATGTAATGTTATGATCTTATTTCAGGATGTAGAGATCGACATAGAGTTGGCACCAGGCGACCAGACGGCCATTCCAAAGACTAAGGAACAGGCCGAGAGAGACGCAGGCAACCAACTGCACATGCTCACCAACCGCCATGACAAGTTCCTCGACTCACTGCGTGAGGTGAAGGTACGGAAGTGAAAAACCTCAAGCTCAATAATTTATTTAATATCTCTCCTGTAGTTGCAGTTTAGCATTACCTGACACTTTACTTTATTGTAGACTGGGGCTCTGCTAAATGCTCTGGTCCAACTTTGCCACATCTCCACACCACTGGCTGAGAGGAGCTGGGTTCAACTCTTCCCTCGCCTCTGGAAGATCCTCTCTGACCGCCAGCAACATGTGAGTTTTACATAACGTCAGATATAGGAGCTAGTTGGCCTGAAATTCAGTATGGATTAAATGCTTGTATGCTTAGTCAGTCATTACATTTTTAATTGCTTTGATAAAGATTTTTTGTAAAAGTAGTGGTGTTGCAAGTAGATATTTGTGCAATATAATGAAAACAATTTGTATAACAGTTTACATGTAAAACAAAATACACTGGTAAGATTGCTTTTGTCTTAGAAAAAAATGTTATAAAGGTCAAAATTATTATGAAAAACACAATTTCCTTAGCATAATATTCTTTGTCTTTATGTGTTTATCTTATCTTCACATCTTATCAGTGACGTTGGTAGCACTGTAACTAAGACCCCTGGATACCTAATTTGTGCCAGCAAATATGCAATTTACACCTAATTAGACATTCATTTTTTTCCTCAATATGGAAATGAGAGGCAAACGCAGAAAAGCTGTGATGAGTGCAATGAACCAGATGCATATAGAGGATTTAGAGACCTTTTCAATGGTTTTGATTTGGAGCTGTTTGAAGCTGTGAAATGTCTGAAGTTCACTATTGAAAAACATTAAGAGTTGTGACTCTAATGTGACAGGCTCACAGGGCTGATTAAACTGACCATCAAATGTCAGTTTACAAGGCTGTCTGGCAGAGTGGCAAATTAGTTTCATTCTTCAACATGTTTTACATTTCTTTAGATTATTATTGAGTATGTGGCACAGTGGTTGAGGGAACGGCCTTGTTGTCAGAAACAGAGGGTTAGTTTTCTGTAACATGTTAGCAATCAGCGCTAAACTATAGGGTTAGCAGTATTTATGCAGAATAAGACAGGCAAATTTGTTTATGAGGGAAATTATGGTATTTTGCAGCCATTGTGATTTGCTAATTGTGTATTATGTTCAATTGCAACCCTAGTATATGCAAGAAGACACTCTAGTTTTTGTAGTTATTTAGATATACTTGCTTGTTTGCCTTCTTGTACCTAGGTTTTCAAACACTTGCCTGCACCATATTCATACTGTTTTTGTTGTCCAGGCGCTCTCGGGAGAGATGAGTCCGTTCCTGTGCAGTGGCAGTCACCAGGCTCAGAGGGACTGTCAGCCCAGTGCCCTCAACTGTTTTGTGGAGGCCATGTCTCAGTGCGTGCCCCCCATCCCTATCCGGCCCTGTGTGCTCAAATACCTGGGCAAGACTCACAACCTGTGGCTCCGCTCCACTCTGATGCTGGAGCAACAAGCCTTTGAGAAGGGCCTGAGCATTCACAGCAAGCCCAAACAGAGCACTGAGTTCTATGAGCAGGAGAGCATCACTCCTCCACAACAGGTAAGATAGTTTATGGAGAGAAAGACTGTTTTTTGTTATATTCTTCTATAAACTTACCTTTTAACTGTTTTGTGTCTCAAGGAGATTTTGGACTCCTTGGCAGAACTCTACTCCCTGCTTCAGGAGGAGGACATGTGGGCTGGTCTGTGGCAAAAAAGATGCAAGTTTCCTGAGACAGCCACTGCCATTGCCTATGAGCAACATGGCTTCTTTGAACAGGTAGGGTAGTAATAGTTTGTTGTTCATTATTAAGTTTTAAGCATTAACAACTCAGATTTCATCTCCTATTACATTTAAAAGCAATTGTTTATTTGATTATAAAATAATGTTTGAATAATTGTAGGATGTGTGATCCTTTCTAGCCTAATTTTCTTCTAAAAATATTTCTTTTAGGCCCAAGAAAGCTATGAAAAAGCAATGGAGAAGGCTAGAAAAGAGCACGAGAGGAGCAACGTGTCCCCTGCCATCTTCCCTGAGTACCAGCTCTGGGAGGACCACTGGATACGGTAATTTCTATCATAAAAAAGACAAAATTCTAATTTAATAACATACTGCATGCACAGTATACCACACACTGCTTTTAAAGTCATCCAAGCATTTTATCTCTCTGCTTTTTATGTTTAGCTGTTCTAAGGAATTGAACCAGTGGGAGCCATTGACAGAATATGGACAATCTAAAGGACACTCCAACCCTTATCTAGTGCTGGAGTGTGCCTGGAGAGTTTCCAATTGGACTGCCATGAAGGAAGCTCTGGTACAGGTGAGCAGTGCCCAGTCATCAGATATGGATGTACGGATGTCTGATCACCATTTACTCTTGAGGAAGCTATAACTCTTAATTGTAAAAAATATATAGGCACAAGTTCTCAGACTCTGTGGAGCCTGGCGAGGTAAAGGATGGACTATATATTAAATCGCGTGTTCCAGTACAGTGCTGTATATTAAGCCTTGGTCCCAAGTCATTATAAAGTATAGTAACTTGATATGGGCATTATATTCATAGTCTTCTGTGGTACTTCAACCAGGAGAATAAGACAAGGGACCATAAAACTGAGGAAATGCAGTTCAGCTGTTTGCTCTGTTAATTTATTGGCCTCATGTTTCTTAAAACAAAGTGTGGACGGGTGGGCGGCCTGTGATAGCACCTGACGTATAACAAATAACTCCTGCTTTGCTCTTTCAAGGAGACTTGGAACCAATCCATTGAGCCGTTGAGTCCTAAGGTGACACCTAATTAAATTGTCTGGACGGCCACACCACAAGTCCCTTTATCCCAGCTTCAGTCCTCCACTCCTCTAACCGACCATTTCTCTTCTTTTGTCGAATACTTCCACAACTTCAGAAAGACTTTACTTTGTTCGAACCACCATTGTCATTTTCATCAAGACAGCTTAATATTACACATTTGACTACTAGAAAAAGTTTAGTACTTAAAGCCCCATTGTGCAACCTTTTAAGTCAAAAAAAGACTGGAAAAAAAAGCATGTTTTTATTGTACTAAAAAAAGTACTGACCTAAAAACTGACTTTTATTTGGCCTGGAGGAGGGCCTCCACCTGCTTTTTTCATGGAAATATAATTCCTTTGGATATAATTTGACATATATATGACATATAATCTATTCGCCTCAACAGAGAATGTTCCAGATTGTTATATTTTTTATGTCCACGGAACGTGATGTGCCACCTCCCAAATGTTACAGTACTGCTTTAAGTTTTCCTGTTAACTCAGTTTTGACTATTAAGGTGAAATGGTGCTGATTCCAACTCAGTTTTGGGGGAAATCTTCCCCAATTCTGGTCATTCTTAAAAATTTGCTCTTAAAAAATGTAATCATACCTTTTCTTGCCCTTAAACTTTTTCATAATGTGCATAATTCCGTCAGATTTTCTCAATAGTGTGTAGTACCCCCTCTCCTACCCTGGCCCCCACATTTCCAGTTTTAGCCACTAATATTTACGACAGCTGCGCGCGTGAGTAATTACCAGGCATCTGCTGCAGGGTGATTTGTTTTATGGTGAGGAGAAGAGCGAGGCTTTTTGTTTGCCCGAATGCACGCCGCCTGCCCCCTCCCCATACACATACACACATACACACACACACACACACAGTCCCAGTCTTGTGCCGAAGTCCAAATGTCCCCCGCTTTCAATTAAAGCTGCCTCTTGATAAGGGCGGTTCTGTCTTGGGGATATTCATCAAGTGTCAGGTCTGATAAATGTGCTCTGACCGATCACTGTAATTTTCTTCAACATCGGGCAGCACAAATACACACCTGTGCGTTTGCTCTCACATGCTATTTTCATTCTCATTTCTTTCTCCCTTTTCCATAACTGTATGAAACAAACAAGAGAAAAGTTACAGCAATTTTAACACCTCATTTAGTTAATTTGGAGTATAAAGTGATCTTTCTGTACTTTTCTGGTTAAGGGTTTTTGTCCATTCACTTTTGCATTTGATTGTCCTAATGATGAAAGTCAGATTGTTTTTAAGCAGTCTTTTGGAATTTTATTATAAACATACTCAAAATTTAAGAGCGACAGTCTCACAAATGTTTATTCCTTTTCCTCAATATCTCCTTGAGCTCCTTATATTTGAAAAAACATTAGTTTTTACCTTGTTCTTAAATAATTTCAGATTATTTTTTTTTGGATTAAGATCTGCTGTATTATGTGTGTACTGTATGTTTTGTGAGTGGGCAGCACGTGGTGATATGACTGCTCCCCAGGCTATTGTTTGTGTGGTGTTAATGCACTCTGAGTTTTAATCAATAGCTGGGCCTTTTCCACTTTCCGCTTCTGTGTCAGACTCGTCAGCCTGATTAGTCATTAGCACAAAAGTCCTGTTGAAGCCATTCACAAAATGAGCAGGGAAAGCATTCTGCACTGTATTTATCTGGGTACTAAATTATGCACAGTGTCATAGTCTTTCTCCCCTTGGATGTTTTAATTTAATTAGAACAGCACCACCCAAGATGATAATAAAGAGTATTTGTTGTTGTGCTGGGCATTTGATCATCTAAGACAAACACTGTACAATAAAATTAGATACAGGGAGGATTGGGCAAACTAAAATTGAACATCACAAAACACATTTTCTCATCATAAATTAATCACAACATTGAGGATATTGATGAAGCAGGGGTGCACCTCTTTTTCTCCTAAATTTGTAAATTTTTAAACTTTTTTCCCACAGATAGTATTCTGTAAAAGCCTCACTTTGTGACAGTCAAACTGTTGTAGTACACTATTTGCATCTAATACTGATAGGGTATATAATCTTTGGTAAACCCTTAAGTGTCATAAGCTATACACTGGTTGCGTAGTCCACCCCAGGAACTAGTTTTAAAAACATACGTCCTTGTTTAAAATTGAGGTACCCCAGGTTTAAAAGGTGAATTTGGTCTGCAAAAAATGTGTAACTAAGTAAATTCCCTCATTGTCTGACTTCTAACTGATTTCCTTATTGTGTTTCAGGTGGAGCTGAGCTGTCCCAAAGAGATGGCCTGGAAGGTGAACATGCACCGTGGGTACCTGGCCATCTGTCACCCAGAGGAGCAGCAGCTCAATTACATCGAGCGCCTGGTGGAAATGGCTTCTAGCCTGGCCATCCGCGAGTGGAGAAGACTACCTCACATCGTGTCACACGTGCACACCCCCCTGCTGCAGGTGAGTTCGCATTAGGCCTGAAATTAACCCTTCCAAAACAACAATTTTGTTTTTGGCAATACTTTTCTGACTGAAATCATTACTAAAATCTGATAGAATATAGCTTCTTACAGTGCATTTTAAATTCTTGTAAGCATTTTATAGAAGTCCCTAGGGGTAGGTGATGTGTCAAATTGATATATACACACACACACACTTTTTTTTTTTTTGGTCCACCCCTTCAAGTCCTTGCAATTTACATACAGTTCAATAAAGCTTGTTTATAACTATACAAGAGAATACCAGTTTACAGTGCAACTAGCCTTTCTGTGATAAACTCTGTATTGTGATATCCATGTCAAAAGATCATCAACCACCCAGGGACACTGCCTTGTTGAGTCCTCTAGATAACTGCCTTTATCTCCTCTCCCTCCGAAACCCATTTTGTAAAATTTAGATAGATTATAAAAAAGAAAAATCTAAAATATTTTAAGCCTCTTTGGTTCCACAATGAGAGATTACATTGGACTGGGACAATGATTAAAAGTGCATAAAAAAGAAGACAGGTGATGGGAATTAAAAAGGTGATGAGTTAACACAATGGGGAAGAGTACAAGGGGAGACGAAGAGGAGAAGAAGAGAATACGGAGTTAGTTTAGAAAGGCTGTAATTACTTTGCCGCCATCAGATACCATTTGATTAAATACCTGGCGCCGAATTACATTTACATGATGAATGGGACTCTCTGAATGAAGGTTAGAAATGGGCTATCAGCTGATATGAACAGATAATTGTGAAAAATATTGCATTGTCTAATTTATTTTGTTTCGGGTGTCTTCCATATACTGAGCATTTGCCACATTTATCTTTCCATTTAAATTGTGTTCCCTTATTTTCGTGTTTCGCTCTTACATATGTGCTGTCCAATTATTTACCCTAGTTGAGGGAAAACAAGCTATTTATTCCTCTGTCTAGCCAAGCGCCCAGTTGTAAATCTCTATTCCAGACTTTATAACTGCCATTCACAACTCCATAAGCCAAAGTGAATGGGAATTTTTGCCAGTACAGTAAGGTTTAGATACACTTGAAAAAAAAATTCTAGTTATTATAAGGTCCTAGCTCCCAAGTCTCCAAATGACTATCTATGGATTATCAGCCCCAGTATTGATCAGTGGGGCGGAGATTAATATTGATTGATGGGCAGTCATAATGGAATGATTGATTCTATGTGCGCAGAAAGGCTTTAGAACAATCGATAAGTCGTCTTTTCGCACAATGAGACTGAGCCCTCACTTATCAATTTCAAATTTTCACCTCGTTCCTGGGACATTTATAGTGACAGATCTAGGGTGGATTTTGATTACCTATAGAAGCAGTCTTGAAAGACTTGATAGATTTTTGAGCTAATATTTGGATGGGCCTAAAATAAAAAGCTTTTCCACAGCATTTGCAGTTCAAAATCATTTAGATTAGTCACATGTGTAGCAAGTTTGGATAAAAAGAAAGGGCAGAAAATGCATGCAAAAAAGAAGAAAATTACTTAACATTACGGAAAATATCGATCAGATTAAGAATACTTTGAAAATTATTTGATTGTTTGGACGCTCAAGGGTGTTCATTTTACTATTCTGCGCATTATCATTCTCTCTACATCTGGTGATGGTAAAGGTCTACTGGAATAAGGTACTAGAAAGCTTTTTTTTGAACCTTCATGTCAGAGTAGTCCTGGTATACTGTTCTTTTGAGCTACATTTCTTTGGGCACTTTGATCTATATAATCTGTGGAGATTGTCAGCTTTTTAGGATACTGAGTTTAAACCTGAAGTCACTGACCTGCAGATTCTGTTTTTCTGTCTTCAACCCATCTGCAACTGCACCTTTCTTTTTCATTGACACACTCTCTCTTTGTTCTGTTTCAACAGAGGTGACAATTCCTAAACCTTTCTGCTGTGATCTTATGGTTACTGTTCTACTTAATTTCAATTGATCTTATGCAGTATTGAACTGTCTTAAAATTCCGAGGCCAGTGAAAGTTGGAATCATTTTAACTGGTATAATACAAAACAGATTTGGCACATGACATACCTTTTGTTGTTATTTTCTAACAAAACTCTAGCAAGATTAAGTGCAGCTGCCGTACCATGTCTGGACCAAGATTTTGAAGCGGGCTGCCAGCCATTCCAAACAATTCCAAAAAAAACCCCACAATTCTAACTGTAAACACAAATGCTGCTTTTGGCTATGCGAGATTGGCTAATATTGTCTTTGGATACTAAATCTTGTGTGAGGATGATGAATTATTGCCAGTCTACGTTTGGCAGTGGCTTCCTTCCAACAACCACTGTGAACCAACCTGTTTCAACCCCAAAGTGGCAAATTACAAAATATTTTAAAAAGTTAATTCAATCCAGAAATGCTAAGAGAATATTTGCATTTGTAATTCCCTCTAGGCTGCACAACAAATCATTGAGCTCCAGGAAGCTGCCCAAATCAATGCCGGACTTCAGCCAGCCAACTTGGGCCGCAACACCAGCCTCCACGACATGAAAACTGTGGTGAAAACCTGGAGGAACCGCCTGCCCATAGTGTCTGATGACCTGTCCCACTGGAGCAGTATCTTCATGTGGCGCCAGCATCACTACCAAGGTAATGCTTCCCACGCCCCTACTGCACCTGAAGCACCTTTGGACGTTGTATTGTGGTTGTATTGTATCGGGGTCAAAAGTCTCAAATTATATTCTACTAAACTGGATACTCATTTGAGGAGGTATACTAAAAAAGTCAGTCACAAGCCAGAAATTAACCTTTCAAGAATAGCTTTAGAACAATCTTGAGCTGTCAGAACAAGTATAAGACCATATAGACTAGTATACATCCATTGACCACTATGGAACATACCTTGACTGAGTGATTACACAGATAAAATAAAGCTTTGTAATAATATAAAAGAAAGTATTATTATTATTATTTAATGCTGAAAATCACATTCTATAGTCTACATAAAGCATGTTTTTTATTATCATTGCTGAGTAGGTATGGAGTCTATTCTAGGCCATGATAATCACGATTATTACTATATCGACTTATCATTCAATATGAGAGAGCTGGAACAATATTATTTAGTGCTCAAAATGTTTTGTAGTTTGTCTTAATATGATGAGATTTGAGCTTGAGAGAGTTAAAAAAAAATCTTCTGTGGCTAATTATTGCTTCAGTCTTCTATTTATTTGCCTTTTAATGATACTGTCAAGGAATATCTTACATTATTGTTTTGTCAGTGACATATGGTAGTTTCAATATAATTGTTTATCACAGTATATAGCAATATATCATGCTTCAAAATTTGTTATCATGGCAGGCAGGCCTAGTCTATTCCTTAGTATCGTAATCAAGTTTGAGATTTTAGTACCGTGACAACACTACTTTGTATCGACTTTTTCATGGGCTTTTGACATGGCAGTTGTACAATGCCCTGTCATATAGCATTGTCATAGCATCTCGCGCTCAGTGGCGCTAGTTCCAGGAAGACATCTTGTTTTCAAAGGCCAGAACACCCACCGGGTCTCTGCATTTTCAAATGTCAACTCTATCTCCCTGTAGAATAAGCCACACATATTCACACACACGAACAAACTTTTTCTCTTTTTACCTTGGTTCTCTATTCTTTCCCACTGTGACTTTGAAGCTATTCCGAATGACCAGCATTGCAAAATGTGTTGTTTTGAGTTCGTAGCACATGCTGTGAACCCCAGATATAATGATAGCTGGATAAAGTTGAGTTCATTCGTACATGGCAGCCCTTCAAACTTAAAGTGAAGTTTTCTTGATGGAAATTATTGCCATGGTCCATTTACTGTTCAATACCTGCTGCCCTCCCCTGTGTTTAATGGCAGGGCTGTCACAGAGGTAGAGGATTGACAAATTAATCTCGTTATGCTCTATTTGTCAGATTGAGTCATTTTTGTCTCCCCTTTCTCTACAGCGATCGTGACAGCATATGAAACCAACACACAGCATGATCCCAATAACAACAATGCAATGCTGGGAGTACATGCGTCAGCCTCTGCCATCATTCAGTATGGCAAAATTGGACGTAAACAGGTACAGAGATCAGTTTGCATTCTCATTGTAAATCAATCTAATTAATTGTTACTGGCTATACTTAATTTATATACTTTTTATTTTAAAAACAGGGGTTGGTGAATGTAGCGCTGGACATCCTCAGCCGTATTCACACCATCCCTACAGTGCCCATTGTGGACTGCTTCCAGAAGATCAGACAGCAAGTCAAATGTTACTTGCAGCTAGCGGGTGTCATGGGAAAGAATGAATGTATGCAGGTAAGGCCATGGAGGGTATATTGTTAATGCCATTGTTGATTTGTCTATTGTCTAATTGACTATCTGTTGTGTAATTGTCCGTAACTGCTACTAAAACAGTTCAATTTAAAGCCTGGACCATAGAGTTATAATACTATATTGAAGGTTGATTCAGTGTTTTCTGAACTTTTCACACCAAGTAGAGCAGAGTACATCCCAATATTTGGTCTTTCATGTGCCACCAGATCTAAACTAAACCCAAAAGAGGACAAAAAATACTAATGTTAAATTCAGCAAATATTTGAACAGGAGAGGGACCACCTCTCTAGGTACAGGTGGTACAGTGGTACAGATACCACAGTTTGAAAACCACTGGCATTCTGTCCTCTTGGTGGTTCTTTCTTCTAGAAATTATACATGTTCATAAACTTTCTGTGGCACTCCCTAGATGCAAAATCAATACAAAAAGGGTGACTGGTTGACCATGATTGTTAAAACCTAACCACAAACAGTGTCATAGTAATTAAAATATGCTTACTTAACATGAATACAATTGACCAAGGAAAGTACTGAAAGTGTCCAAAGTGGCTTTAGGAGATAGCAGTAAGACTTAGTGAGCAGTGTAACTCTGGAGTTGCTCCTTAAGCCTATGAAGTGTTCTGATTAATAGAAGTGGTTCAACACACCACAAGTCATTAAAAGTGCCAGTAGACACTCCTCTCTCTCCCTCTCTCTTTCCCTCTCTCACTTTCTCGCACTTTCTCACCTCTATCTCATCTCCTCTGGCTCTCTCTGCCCCCCCCCAGCCCTCCCTTCCACATACTCACCCCTCCTCACACCCTCTTCTCCTTTCCTCACCCCTCCTCTCCCTCTGCACATCGTTTGTCACAGCCGCACATGGGGGACACCTAATCAGAGCCTCACCATAATGGAAGTCTAGTTCCCTTAACGCCTCTTTTTCTTATTTCTTAATGAACACCGCGCCATTTGTTTGTTTTTCACCTGTGATTATTGCCCTGTCTCAAAACAAAATGTCTCCCAAATTATTTTCAAAGTTTATTTGTTAGTAATTAAGTTCAAAATTGACTGTTGCCTTTGTAGGGGCTGGAAGTGATTGAGTCGACTAATTTGAAGTATTTCACCAAAGAGATGACAGCTGAGTTCTACGCACTCAAGGGCATGTTTCTAGCTCAGATCAACAAGTAAGTCTTTGCACAGCAATTTGTTAACACAATGTCACCATTTAACTTATTATTTATAAAAACATTTTTGACAAAGTTTGTCCCATTTCTTTTCATTATCACTTTGTCTTTTATGCACGTGGGTGTATTGTTTTGTCAGGATATTGCATTTAAAATCTTGCCACTAGCACTAGCAGAGGTTCCACAGAGATTTTGTTGACATGTCTTTAGAAGTGCATACTCTTGTAGAGTATGTCAACAGTTTGTTAGGCATTTGACTGCAGGGGTTGCCCATAGAGCAGATAGCTTTAACCTCACAGCTTGACTAGGCTGTGCACATCCACTCTGTCCCCGTCTCGTCATATCCAACATGACAACGTGTCCTCAGGGTGGGAAGACGAATAGCGGGTGCCTTATTAAATGTATATGCAGCTCAATTATTAACTCCAGGCAATTTGCAGGGAATCTCCCGGATCAGCAGAAGTTGCCTCCACCTCGGCAAGCTTTTTATTGCTGTCATTAAAGTTCTCCTGTATGTCGGGGGGAGAATTAACAGCAGAGCAGGGGGCCAGAGAGGGGCCTATAACTGCACGAGCTTGTGCTGGGGATTTTTGGGATCATTCAATTAAACGTCTGTCGAAGGTTTTGACAGTCTACCGGGTCCCGCCGTCGCTACTGCTCCTGTCGGCCTGACTGGTAGCAAAAGTAACCGAGGCAACCCTGTTGAGTATTACTGAGGGGTCCATGCCTCTTGCTCCCATAGCAATCAAGCTCCCATTTCTTCATCACATGCCAAAATGCCTTTTATAATAGCACATTTTAATTGATTGGCTTGGTATGGGAGAGCAGTCTTGGCAAAGCTCCTAAGAAGGAAGTATATAAAAGCCCCTAGTATGTTTTTTCACTGACACAACTGTCTTTTTGTTTTGCATATGAGGTGAACATTTCAGGGTGCCTCTCATAGTGTATCTTATTTTCTGTTCAAAAAAATAAAAAATCTTCATGTGAAAATAGCTGATGGTTCAGAATTTCTTGCTTTGTCAGCGTAAATGAGGCGAAGAAACCAGTGTCTCCTGCCACCACTTACCTGTCTATTTCCTCCCGCTATGTTACAATTTCTAAATCCGAAAGTGTAAGAATTGCTTTGCCGGGGTTAGAAAATATCCCAAAGATTTTCAAGTTTATCCCCTCCAAGGTTTCTTTAAGCTCCTGCAGTGCTCTTCACGCTCAGAGTATTTGTGTACAGATAAATATAGCTATTCCCAATTTTTTTAACCTTGCTGTGGTGCTGTCAGTTCAGATGAAATGGCGAGATGTTAAGCTCATACACTATGTCAGATGGTATTAAATGAATTGATCTGCGCACTATGATAGGGCGGGTTCAAATCATATTACTTTACAACAAAATGGCTGATCCCTGGGTGACATTTATTCATAGTGGATTAAATGCTTTCTCCAGGGCCTTGAACACCAATGTAATGAAATATGGTGCTTATCGATGTGTAGTGCATAATTCACAAAATTATCATCATCATCTGTTTCTTGCGCTCGTAATCCCTCTTCTCTCCATTGCCCTCTACTGTAATGTCTCCCCCTATTATATCATCTAGTCTCACATCTATTATTGTGGCTACAGGTCAGAGGAGGCAAACAAGGCTTTCTCCGCCGCTGTGCAGATGCATGACGTCCTGGTGAAGGCTTGGGCCATGTGGGGGGATTACCTGGAGAACATTTTTGTCAAAGATCGGCAGCTCCACCTGGGCGTGTCTGCCATCACCTGTTACCTCCACGCCTGTCGACACCAGAATGAGAGCAAGTCACGCAAATACTTGGCCAAGGTGAGGTTAAGATTAAAGGGTTAATTATGGTGTGTGTGTTTTGGCAAAACTTTAATTGGTCCAATAAAACTATATCATCATAACGATACTAATCTGAGTCTTACATCACATCATCAAATATATGACATAATATATGGTTCATGGAAAATGATGGTTTAGGCTTCAATTAATCTTTTTAAATCTTTTAATTGTCTTTATTTTTTTTTTTAAAAAGGCTGTCCAATTTCACATAATCACTGGATTAAGAAAATGTATCTTTTATCTAGATGAATAATTGCATTAAACAATACTACAATTACCATCATTTTAAAATCCGTGCCAAGGTATGACATGACATCTGGGCACTCCAACCACACATGATCATTAAAAAAAACAAATTATTGTAAAGGTATTTATTTGTCACTCACCCAACCCAAGATCAATTGTTTTAATTGTTATTTTACCATTTACATGACGGTTGTGTAATACTGTGTCCTAAGAGGCAGTAAAGTATCGAAAAGCCACCTTCTCACCATCAGACAATAAACCTGTATTTTTGGTACAATCCACTAGCTCCTTCTTAGAGGAAACCTCTTCCTCCCAAGGTCACTGTTGATTCTTCAGTGCCTTGCCCCCATTCACTTCATACATTATTGGTGCTGAGGAGAAGGGAAGGCCATCTTTTCTCCCTCTCCCTGTCTGCTGGGTCCAAACACACAGTTGTAATTTGATCGATTACTGTGCGGCGGTGGTCTGTGGACGGATTCCCACGCCAGATCAATGGTGGAGTGAAGGCTATCCACTGGCAGTGAGGTTAACAGACTAATGGCTTCCCTTGACGCTGCTATCTCACGACCCTTCGCGTGCCCTGACCTTTCTGCTGCAGTCACTGTGATGCAACCATACCTCCCATTTCAGTAAGACTGCTGGGGGTAAAGGAGTGCTGTGTCCTAACAAGCACTCCACCATTTTACAGAGACACTTCTATTAATAGGATTTTCATCTGTGGCCTTGAGAGCATCTGAAAAGCCAGCACCAGTGTTTTATAATTGAAGATCAGTATTCACCAGAGCTACTGTTCTATTCTATCTGTTCTATTTCAGTTCACGGTCCTCGGCCCCTTTCCTAACAGTAGGACAGGCAACAGTGCTGTGTTTTATTTAAGCATATATTGACTAATACTAATGCACTGCAAATCCATGTTTAAAGCTCTTAGAATTCACACTTTATAGTTGGTGTTAAAGGCGCATTGTGTAACTTTTCTGGTAGAGCGTCCATGAAATGCTTTTATTGCTTTGTCTGGAATGTTTCACAGTATGGTATTAAATCTTTCTATCTTCATGGAGACCAAATCTGACCAAGTTACATGTCAGATCCATGGAGAGGCAACTTGACTCATTCAGCATACCTCTTTTTCTAGGTATATTTGAGCACTAAATCCACCTGTAATTGAGCAGATGTAAGGTAGAGTTTTTACTGTCATGCTGTGGAACATTACAGGCAAAGCCTGTAAGACCAATCCATAGAAACAAGCAGGTGATGAATGCCCAACCAAAAGTTACATAGTTCACCTTTAAATTGGTCTTCACTTATTTTAAATACAGAGTCGTTTTCTGAAGTGATTGTTATGTTAATTTGCTAGTAGATTATTTTTTTAAATTACATGTTTCCAGTACAGGTCACAACTGCTTCATGCCAATGTTCTAATAATACAAAGTGTTTGGAATACAATTGAATGGGTGCTAAAATGTTTGTACATTGTTTTTCTTGTAGCTACTGAGTGATATAGAATATAGGATCATATAATAAATTATACAGGTGTTGACATGAGCCATAGTCTGTTCTAATATCCACTGTTACTGGTACTACATCCCAATTAGATGTTTTGGTGTACCATGTTTCACTGTGCTGCCAAGCTGGTTTGGCACAGCAGTATCCTGATGGATGAAATGAGATGACCAGTCATTATCAGTAATTATACACAATCTGTGTAGCCTGGTTTGGCCCACTGCTAGAAACCTGTGGTGTTGAATTGGGTTAATGTCTTCTTCATAATGGAGAGACACAGATAAGAGGAACCTTCCTGCTAAGATTGCCAAGATGCGCCTTGTTTTATATTTAATCTTTCTTAAAATCATTGTAGTATATGTGTATTCTCTATTTTTTTTTTTTGGTCTAACCATTCTTTTTGCACTCCACAGGTGTTATGGCTATTAAGCTTCGATGACAAGAACACCCTGGCAGATGCTGTGGATAAATACTGCATTGGAGTACCGCCCATTCAGTGGCTGGCCTGGATCCCACAGCTCCTCACCTGTTTAGTGGGTTCAGAAGGCAAACCTCTACTCAATCTGATCAGTCAGGTATGGTTATTAAAACTTTTTGTGTCCAATTTTATCCCACAGCTCCTCACCTGTTTAGTGGGTTCAGAAGACAAACCTCTGCTCAATCTGATCAGTCAGGTATGGTTATTAAAACTTTTTGTGTCCAATTTTATACTCTATAAGTCTAATTGCATTAACCACTCATATTTTATTAGACTATAATTTCAGTAAAGCGCACCTGTCTGGCATGCGTCGCTAATCAGCATAAATGAATAGCCTTCTTCCTGCCTTCTATTTACCAAATGAAACACACTGATTCTTCCCTGTCCCCTTTCCAGCTCTTTATTGGCATTTTCACAAGTCTCAGCCGAATTGGTTTTTAAATTATTTGTTCAAGAAATGATTATAAAGTTAATATTGTATGCATCCGCACTGCAGGAACCAAGCTAGTAATTAAACCAAGGACTAATTTGCTTTGCCTAATGGAGTATTATTTCCACACAATTTGAAGAGGGTGATCTTCAAAGAGTAGTCTGCTGTGACAAACCGCCTTCCTCTCTGTAAAGACCACTATTGTACTGAGGCTGTGCAGAGCTGGATAAAGGAGAGAGTGGAACTCTTTTAACATAAGGAGGCAATACAAGGAAAGAATACAGTACCTCATACAGAAATGACTTGAGGCACCACTACCCAATGTTATTAAATTAAAAACAGACATCGCATTCCATGTGAGCAATAATATTATTTGGCATATTACATAATCAAATTAAAGACATTTTAAGATGACATTAAAGGTGCACTGTAACTTTTCTGAGATCTTAAAGCTTTGCATGGAATGTTGCACAATATGGCTTTAAACCAATCTAGCATTTATTCAATTATGAGTGTTTTAATTGCAAAATTACAAAATTATTACCCTGAGCAGGCTCGCTTCTTCACAGATATGACCTAAAACTTGTCCTGGTGGTGTTAACTGCTTGCCTTCAAGGAGATGGACAAGTTATATTGCTTCCCACCAAAGCAATAACATTTCCAGGGAGACAAACAGGCTGACTGACCCTCCACTGGAAGAGTTACATAGTGCATCTTTTTAAAAGACACAAAAAGGAAAAAAATTATATATGTTCTATGTACACAAGCACTAAAATATAGAACAACAGTTCTATATCTGTTTAAATTTGATGACACAGTTAGTTAAGAAAAACAACATTTTAATAATCAACTTACGCATACGAAAAGGTGAGACAGAGTCAGATTTTATAGACAGACCACCTTGAGCAGTTTTGTGGTTTATCTACCCTTATCTCCCTGTATATTTCTAATTGGAACATGCTTGCATTTCTAAATATGAACCTAACATAGAAGCCAGCAATGAAACTAAACTAAGTGACATTTTCAGGCCATCCATCTTCTCCCCTTCATTTTTGTGCTAATTAAGCCATACTTGTTTCACAGCACTTGCGCGCACTTGCTTAGCTGTGCGGCTTGTATTAATGTACCCCAAAAAGCAGCCAGGATATTTGGAATCACTTTGTACTTCTTGCACTAATATTTCCAAATCCACTACTTCTTTTAAAATGGAGTCTTTTTATTCCATACCAACCCTTTTTACGTAAAGGGTAGAGCCACATTTCGATGCATGGCAGGGTTCTTCTCCTTTTCTGGCCTTGAATTATTTAGTGCTTCTCTGTGGCGGCGGGATGTTTAAAAAACGTACACTGAAATATTGATGAAGGTGCACAGAAGAGCGCCTGGGGAACGACGGCAAGATGAATCAGAAGTTAACACACAATCTTCTCCACCTCCATGTTGACGTTCGGACACCTCTCTCCTCTCTCCTTGTCTAGCACTTGCCCTGTCCCTCTGCTCTCTCCCTCTCTCTCTCTCTCTCTCCCTCTCTCTATCGCGTTTTATATCTCTCTGTCTCGTTCTCTGAAGACACTTCTCGTCTTCCCATTACCATGTTGATCTGTGGTGAATCCTCACTTCCTTTTATTCCTCTTTCATCTTTAATGTAGCTTTTAGTTTTCACTTAAGATTCCAATTTCCAGTTCCCCCTGAATCCAGTGACTTTCTATTGCATAAGGCTTTTTAAATATACAAGCTATTCAATAAAGGATTGGTTTATTTTGGGTCAATTTTAATTTGAAAGATTTTTGTCATCTATTGATACAACTTTTGTACAGTATCAGATTCATCCTTTTATCAGAGTCTGTGGACTTTTTGGGTAACTTCAAATCTGACTTCAACTGTTAAGCCCCCCCCCCCCCGTGATCCCTGTGACTTCTGGTGAAAAGTCTTGAGGGCACTTTCATCATCAGTCACATTCAGTAAAGTAATTCAGCCATGACATGTTTTAAACTCACCTCAGTCCCTGGACTCAAAGCTTCAAACATGGAGTCTGTTTGAACCCTGGTCTTTGGCTGTATCACAGGAATCTCTCTCACTTTCTGTCTCTGTCTCTTTCTCTCCACCTTTCTCTCCGTCTCTTGCCTCTCCTCTCTCCCTTTTGCACTCCTGAGGGGAAGTCTTTGAAATGTAATCGGTGACCCTCTTTTATCTGCTAGGTGGGACGAGTGTACCCCCAGGCGGTGTACTTCCCCATACGCACTCTGTACCTGACACTGAAGATCGAGCAGAGGGAGCGCTACAAAAGTGGTGAGTAAATATGAGGGCACGGATGGGTTGATTCTTGACCACTCTCTAAAATAACAAATCTTTTCTTTGCTCTTTAAGGGTTGAAATGTTTAAAACCAACTAAACTAGAATCCATGTACTTTCTTTTATTTTCCCCAGAACACATAAACTGCTGGTGCCAACAGACATCAGTGATTTAGGGCCTATTTTGTATGTGTTTTACCTCTACAATATGGTTTATATTTTAGTATTGTGGTGTATTTAACCTTGGTGCTGAAAAAGTTAGCCTAGTTTAATTTTTGTAAATGGAGAATGTCTTGCTGGATGTGAGAATTATTTAAAACAAAAAGCTTCAATATTTGATTCATTGTGCAGTTGGGATTTGGGGAACTTTTGTGCACATTACTCCCTCTACACTCAATTAGTTTGATTTTCGTGAATATCCATCTATTCGAAGCTACTTTAAATATATTCCAATTTAAATGTATTCAGTGCATATTTATGTGAAGCATTCAAAGTGTTCTCCTTAGCATACTCCCCATGTGCTAATGCTCTGTCCTTATCCGCTCTTTACCCAGATGCCTCTGGGCAGCAGCAACCCAGTTCGGTGGGAGCCCAGCCCCACTCCGGAGGCTCTGACCCTGGCCCCATCAGAGCCACAGCTCCCATGTGGCGCTGCAGCCGCATCATGCACATGCAGAGGGAGCTGCACCCCACCCTGCTCTCCTCTCTGGAGGGCATCGTGGACCAGATGGTGTGGTTCAGGGAGAACTGGCATGAAGAGGTGAGGGGACACGGAGCCTTTGTCCTGGTGTGTGCGCTTCACATGGAGAGACAATAATACACTGGCCGCGTGGCATCTGTGTGTGTCTGAAAGCTAGTCAGAGCACAGAGGTGTGTGTGAGGCCACCTCCTGCCCAGATGACCAGCGCTAGCACAGCCTGTCTGCCCTGCACATTTGTGCAAGTTAAAGTTCTTTGTCTGTGAATAGCATTATTTAGTCCATGTGAATACAAGCGATCATAGTCTTATTCTGAGAGTGAACCAGGTATCTGAATTTGAATTTGCGCCTGAATAGGAGAGGATGTTGGTGAAACTAAATCTGAACTGAATTAGCTCCATTGTATTTGACAGCTCTTGTTTCATCTTGGCGAGAATTAAGCCTGACATTCTCATTTAGGCAGGTGCTTCAGATAGTTTTTAGCCAGGCTCTGCAGTCTCTCACAGTGTAACTCTGAGACTGTGGGTGGAAGGAAACTGGCTGAAATGGAGGCAGCGTGAGGCGAAAGCCCGACAGGTGATGGATGGGTGCGGTGAGCGTGTAGGATGGGCCCAGGGATTAAGCTCCTGGAGTTTGTTGGTGTGTGTGTGAGACTCTGTGATTATCTGTGATAGTTTGGGCCACTCGGCAGCAGCTGCAGGCTCTATGCTCCGTTCCACTGGACGGACAGAGCCAGGCGCATGCTGGGTCTTCATCTTTTTCTATTTCTCCTCAAGCACAAGACACACTATAGGTAGTACTGACAATATGTTACCTTTGCACTAATGGGCCTTATATTTAAAGCTGTTTTTTTTTTTCAAAGCAATGTTATGACACTTTCACTGTATTTTTGTCTGCCTTTGATATGTTATTATGTGATGTAAACAAACATCATCCAAACAAGCAATAGACCTTGCTACAATATTTGTTGTCATCCACCCTTAAAGGTCTCATATTACGCTATTTTCTGATCTATCTTATAATGTTGTTTCCTCCTCACATAAATCAAGGTTATTCAAAAATGTGTAGATGAAACACAACAAAACTCTGTTTATGTTTTTGATAAGGTAACAACCTTATAACATGGCTGAGAGCACACAAGTTTCTTTAATTTCCATTATTTAATACCACCACAACTAATACAAGCACCCATCACCGAAGTTCAACAGTTGAACAAATCTTACCCCTTTTTTTTCTACAGGTATTGAGGCAGCTTCAGCAGGGCCTGGCTAAATGCTACTCAGTTGCCTTTGAGAAAAGTGGAGCGGTGTCTGATGCTAAGATCACGCCGCACACACTGAACTTTGTGAAGAAGCTGGTGAGCACTTTCGGTGTGGGCCTGGAAAACGTGTCCAACGTGTCCACTATGTTCTCCAGCGCCGCCTCAGAGTCCCTGGCACGACGTGCCCAGGCCACTGCACAGGACCCTGTTTTCCAGAAAATGAAAGGACAATTCACTACAGGTTAGTTACTTTTGTTTATGATAGTGTAGGCATGATAATAAATATCCTGTATCCTATATAAATTTTAATTTTGGACATATGTAGTGGTAATTCCAGAACTGTCACCCAGCAGCCTACTGTAAACAAGGGCCAAAACATGCAAAACAATACTTATGATTAGACTAATAAAAATAAATAACAACATCTTTATTCTGTTAAAGGAAGATTTTTCAGAAAAAAGGTTACTTGTATGCAAATTGTCCCTCCATTTTGGAGAGAATTTTTGGTGCTGAACTGGGACCAAAAATGGCCCTGGACTTTTCCCCCACAAATCATCCCACGAAAAAAAAAAATTGTTGAGAGAGAATTTAACTTTAAGAGATTTAAAACCAAAAACATAACTACCAATGGATACAGTATGTGGTTTTGTCAAATGTAACTTCTTTACTCTGCAAATGAAAACTGGCTCCAAGTTTGAGTATTAGACAAAGTGTGAAGGTGACACTGGTGTAAAAACAAGCAACACCTCCAGCTGTAGACATTTAGCTAGCGACACATTTTAAACTTTCAGTCTATAAAGTCTCAAGTGAGATTATTATTATTAACAACTGTTTTAATACCAGAAACATTATGTTAGCAGAAACCCATTTACTGAACTCACTATACTCTGAAGCAGTTATGTTGTGCAATGTAATTAAGGTTTGAAACAAATGATTTAATTTGGTGTGGCATGTCTGTGCAGTTTACTGGGCAGATACAATAGTTTTTCTCACCTCTTCTCTATTGGGTTCTCTTTCTGTGTGATTGGTATATTAACAAATTAGATATGTTGCTTGGGTGGGATATTATGTGCTGCTGACATCTGGCCCAAGGCCCCATTGTGTTGAATATGATGACTTGAATGTTGTCCAGGACATTACATGAGGGACTTCCCTTAGTGGTCACTGCCTCGCTCCACAGGCTGCACATGCATGTTCTCTAAATTACAATCACAGTTAACAGCCTGGTTTGTCCTGTTCATTGCTTTTCTACATAGCACTTCCTCGTCCCTGCCATCGCCCCTCCGTCTCGCCTGTGCTTTTCCTCTTCATTGGTTTTGAAAGTGGTCTATAGAGCTAATGTGTTTGGCCCTGGGATAGAGAAGGACAAGGAGAGGGAATGAAAAGCAGCTAGGGAGAAAATGATCCTCTCACTTACAGAGAAAATATAGACAATAATGAACAGTCAGAACTGAAAAGCATAAAATCATACAAGCAGATGAAGGAATGTGCACATTTAGTACTGCAAAACTAAAGACTGGAGACAGGTGTTATGGTATTAGTAATCAAAGCCCAGCCGTGGCACACGGCCTGGCTGAGTTAACAACACAAACAACAGTTTGTGAGACTTGGAGCTCTGCACTGATGAATTTCCCCAGATGTGGATGAGCCAGCTGTGTGCCACAGCCGGGTGGTCCCGGGCGGGTGTTGTGGGTGCCGTGGGTGCCCTGGCCCACCACTGTCCCACCACTGTCCCCTCTGCGACACTGGACTGTGCAGACAGAGACCAAACCACACAGGCTCCAAGAGCGGAACAAACAGGGTTTACAGAGCTGCTGAGCAGCCAGCTCCACTCGAGCTCCACGTTAGAGCTCACTTGCTTTCACGGGGTTTGTGGGCCGGAAAATATGGGTTTATGTGTGCACATATAACATTTGGCAGCAGGGAGGCATTCAAATCCAATTACAGCCAATGCTATTTGCATGAGTTACTGTTTTAGCAATGGATCTCTTCCAGACACTTTTGTCACAAGTGTGTCTTTGACTTTCAGTAATATGTATCAATTTAAATGCCATTTCTCATTTCAGTGCATTTACTTTGACATATTTCCTATCATAACCTTTAAATGTGAAGCTTCACAGTAGAAGCCATTATGCCCTGTGTCCTATTCATTCTGCTAAAGTAACCCTGGAAAGTCAGACCGTGCTCATACTCACAAACATAGTTCCGGGACAGTCCATGGGGGAATAGTGGTCCTCTAAAGTGCCCCACTGGCTGAAGCATCATTTAGAGCTGCAGTGCCCCCTCCCCTCTTCCTCTGTCAGTGGGGCAGGTAGGCCACAGGAATAACTCTGAGTTTCACACAGGTCATAGAGCAGCCAAATTATTTTCCACACATTTTCTCTCTCTATCCTCATTCCTCTGCTAGTTACAGAGCAGGGGTCAGAGATGAGAACTTCAGAGCAACTCCAAATAACTCTGGCTCCACAGCAGTCACTTTACAAGGCTGTTAGACTCTGCTACTATAAACACCACAGGCACAAATCAATAGTTTCTGATGCTGTCTCTTTTTTTGTCCTCCTGACAGTACAAAAGATGGAGAGAAGCCAATTTGTACATGTATTGCAATTCATGTATGTAAGTGATAAGTGAATATTACCACATTCCTTTATGACGTGTGCCACTCTTTCTATTTGGAGGCATTATAAACTTTAATGTTGTTGAATAGTTGTTTGGTTGCAATTCCCCCGCAGTTTCAATTTCCACCCCCTGCTACCGGGTCAGGGGAACTGCAGACGGACTGACAGCAAAATAGGACCACTCGGCAAAGAACATTGGCTGTTTTAAAGGGCTTATTTAAAGTATTAGGAGGTCTCACGCTGGAAGAAATTGAACAGCTTTGAAATGGCAGGACCTCGCAGCTTCCTGGATTCATTCTTAGAGGTGGTACAATAGAGCACACCGTAGTAGGGGAGGCAGGTATTTACAGATGAAGCCCAGGGGCAGAAAAGGGTCTCAGTTTTGCCCTCCTTCCTCATCATTATTATTGCTCTGCTCATAACAGTATGTTCGCTGCAATATTAGTTTTGACTTGGAACTGGGATTTAATACTTCACAGCGTCCTGCTGTACCACTAATTGAATCAGTTCACCCTGGGAGTTTAACGTCCAAAAGTTTTCTAATTGTGCACCGAATTGCTTTATTGAAATTATGAATGTCTTGCTCATGGACAAACTTAAATAAAATTTATTTTCATATAAAATTAAGTGCATGGTGAGTGAGGTTTCATGACCAATAGCACAATGACTGTTTAAGATGGATTGTAACTGCCAACCAATTGCTGGGTGTGGGATGACTTCTCAACATTTTAAAGGCCTTTAATATTTAATACAGCTAAAATGAATACTGTTAAAATGCAGGCATAAGTTTAAATTTAAGTCAAATTAGGCCTAGTCTCTAAATACATTTGATCAGCTTCACGCAAATGCACATATTGTGCAAAATTGACTTTTTTAATGTTGTTTCCTCACCAAAAACATATGTGGAATTTTATTTGTTCCATTTACACATCTTTCATTAATCCTGTTTACAAGGTCCTCTTAGTCTGAACTCTGGAAATCACTCAATTCGTCTAAAGTCCATGATTTATGGCTGCCAGCATTTCTGCCATCAAACTTGGCCCATTACAACTGCAGGCTTATATTAGCATGCCGGCCGAGTTGCTTAAATTGCTAGTTTTACTTTTTTAGGTAAAAAAGTTCATTTGACTTATGTGACCATTCATACCACATTTATTTATATCTCTGACGCAGTTTTTTTTTTTTGCTACTACTCACACGGTCATGACCGTACAAACAAGCTACTCTTTGTATCTCCTGGTGTGTACATAAAGCAAAAGCAAATACCCAAACCTCTCTTTAATTAATCATACCTGTTAGTGGCTTCAGGTTTCTTAGGCATTGGTCCTAAAAATACCCTAAACTAATATTAATTCACAAATGCTGATTCTTTAAATAGCCTTTCAGTTATTTTTGAGTCTTGCTTTTGGCTGCATTCTTCATATTTACTGACTGCCTGTCTTTTTGCCCCTATGGCAGATTTCATTTGTCAAGGTTGGTAAGAGTCCGTATTTATAGCTCTTGGGGAGGTGAGACATTGCACTCTTAAACACACCTGGGAGCCGCCCCCTGTGTTATGGTCTTGTACTTGCTGGATGCCTTGCTCAAGGGCATTTCGAGGGCAGGGGGAAAAAAATAACACATCGACCCACTGTAGATTTCTGTTTTTACTACTTGCATCTGTTTTTGCTATGAGGCAGTGAGCATGGGTTGTAAAATAAGAAAGAGAGAGGAAAGGATACAATCATAACAAAGATTGAATTGCTGCAATAACAATATGCCAAAGGATGATTTTATAGTGATAATATTGTCAAGCGTCTCTACCTATCGATTTTGCTTGAACCATGGATGGTCTAATGGCTTAATACTACTTTCCCTTCACTGTGTTTTAAAAATTATGCATATTGTGTAGTTTTGAACATTTACGTTTCTTCATCCAAAGTTTGCCAGTTTTGGTTCATTTTCTTCTATTGCTAGAGCTGAGCTTGAAGTGCTTTTCAAACTCTATCTCAAGACCAATGATTGGGCTCGATGCTAGATACAGAATTCGATATACAGTGATAAAAACAAGTCATCTTTGTCATCTTCAACACAACACCAGTTCTTTAGTTTTGGCATAGATATATGCTCAAATTAGTATCTAGTTTCGATACTAGTTTAGAGGTCCTATATTGCGCAAATATTATAATGTTGTTGCCTCATCCAAAACATGCCTGGCATTCTCTTGCGTTTCAATCACACATTTTTAACAATTCTTTATTAGTCTGCAGAAGTGGGACCAAGTCATTGGTTTGCAAGTCTCAAGTAATTCTCAAGTCTTTGACCTCAAGTCTGAGTCAAGTCAAAGTCGAGTCTCAAGTCACTGGCTCGTAAGTCCAAGTCAAGTCCAAGTCATTTGCTTTGAACTTCAATTCATTTTAAGTCTTTAAGCCAAAGATTTAAAGACTACCAAATATACCAAATATAGCTTAGATTTTTGCTATTTAAATTATTTTTAAATTAAATTGTACTTAAAAAGCCATGCACTGAAATGAAAGGATCATGTTCTATGTAGTTCCCTCTGTTTTACTGTATTGTACTGTATATTACTGTATGTAGTACATTTGAGGATACTGTATCACAGTACTTAAGTTACATCCAAAGTATGAAACAGAGAAGTGGGAGGGACGTGTTCCAGTTTAATCCTAAAAAATTCAGTGCCGCATTTATCAACTGTAAAGAGAAAAATATTTTATAAAAACAGGTATTGTCACAGGCCTCAAGTCCGAGTCAAGTCCCATGTCACTCCATTTTATCAAGTCAGTTCTCAAGTCCTAAAAATAGTGACTCGAGTCCAAGTCACGACTCGCAAGTCTCCACCTCTTACTAGGGTTCCAAATGGATGACCCAGCATCACGATGGCACGATGGAGAGCCACCATCGTGATGCCACCTCCCCTCATGTCAGAAACACGCACTGAGATGATGAACATTTTGAAGGGATTGCTCTGTAAATCAAATTACAAATATAACTATTATGCATGCTAGTTTAAGTAGCCTGCCAGAGACATGATGCGTTGAGCCAACACATTCACTGCATCAATTTATCAGCGGTGCAGGTGTTCACGTGTCACGACTGCGCTCTGCGCAAATATATTGCACAAACACCGCTCATGTTTAACAAGTTCAACACGATATTATTCAGTCCATCCAAACAAAGCGCAGTATGTCATCTTACCGGTTAAGAAAAGAAGACCTGAAGAAACAGCGAGTCGCGTGCGGGGCGTGTCTCAAAGCCAAATGCGTAATAATAAATCCACATTTAGTTACAGCCTGTAGTGTACGCGTAAAATTTAAAACAAACGGATAATATGAACCAAAATACTACCAAAATCGCTCCTCTTTGGTAAATATATCCAGCGTGGAGCGCGTGTGCGTAAAGCTGTATCCTAACGACTCTGCGTAAAGTTCTTCATATAATTCTCCTCTGTTCAGGTAACCGCGGAAAGTGTCGAATACGAGAAACAAAAGTTAAACTTCGTTTCCTTCGTAACCCTCACGATCTCCTCGGGGTCACATAGACCCGAAGAATTGTTTTTTCCCTTCCCGCTCTCTTGGGGCGGGTCAGTCGGACCCAAAAATTTTTTTTCAAATAAATTCTTGCCAGACGAGAAAATCATTTTTTGGGTGCGGGAAAATAAAAATAAAAAATTCTTCGAGTCAATTTGACCCCGAGGAGAGCGTGAGGGTTAACAACCAACTCTTCTTAAATGCAAGCTTTTTTCCCTGATGAGTAATTAGGTTAGTAAAATGACGAAATTATACATTTTAAGTAGAAAAGGGTATATAATATTTAACAATTTAATGAGTTACATTTAAAGAGATAATAATGGGTGGCTGAGTGTCTAGCACTCATGCCTCACAGCAAGAAGGTTCCAGGTTTGATCCCTGGGTCTCCCGGGCCTTTCTCTGTGGAGTTTGCATGTTTCTCCCTGTGTCTGGATGGGTTTCCTCCAGGTGCTCCGGTTTCCCCCATCAACCCAAAACATGCTACACAGGTCTCCAAGAACAGTTGATAGTCAAGGTCATTTAAAATACAATCAATCAATGAACCTGCCCAGGGACTACAGGTGGAAATTAGCACTGGTGCTAGTGGCTAGACACTTCACCCACATTGCCTAGTATGAAAGTGGTGTGTGCGTGAGTGATGGTGGTGGTCGGAGGGACCATTGGCGCCGATTGGCATGGCAGCCGCGCTTCTATCAGTCTGCCCCAGGGCAGCTGTGGCTACAACAGTAGCTTACCATCACCAGATATAAAATGAATGAATAATGCTGAATGTAATGCTCTGTAAAGTGTCTTTGTGACAAAAATGTCTGTGAAAAGTGCTATATAAATAAAGACTTACTTATAATATCATCGTCCATCACGATGATTCACTGTGAACATCGTCAACTGCTAATTAAGGGTACATCCCCAACCCTACTATCTACTATCTACATCTCCAAAGATCAAAATGCTCTGTTCCACATTGATGTCATAAAGCGTGAAATTCCAGGGCTGAATTATCTGACTATTGATACTTTTGCCAACCATATTTTACAACTTTATTAGCATCTACTCTAAACCATTTTATCGTAATAACATCATCATCCAGACTATTTCTGTGCATGTATTTCTTCCTTTAGGCTTATGCACACTAGATTGAGAGCACAAATAAAATAAAATAAATTAAATGTTGATGACTGAATACTAGCCCTCTTTGTTGTCAGACTTTGACTTCAGCGTGCCCGGCTCCATGAAGCTTCACAACCTCATCTCCAAACTGAAGAAGTGGATCAAAATCTTGGAGGCCAAGACCAAGCAGCTGCCCAAGTTTTTCCTCATTGAAGAGAAATGCCGCTTCCTCAGCAACTTCTCTGCGCAGACAGCTGAGGTGGAGATCCCCGGGGAGTTCCTCATGCCCAAACCTACGCACTACTACATCAAAATTGCCAGGTATGGTCTTTGCACACACTGCCTTAGTAAGCAGAATGAGAAACTAGAGCATGCTATGATCTGCAAACTGCCAGGCTGTCAAGACTTTCAAGAACATCAGGTCTTAAGGCAGAAAACAGTTTTACCCAAGTAGGTTTTACTTATCTCTAAACACAATTTTAGCTTTAATACATTTACTTTGGCCTTTAATGTTGAAGGCAAGCCATTATGGATATTCATAGATAGCTATATGTTCAGTTTAGTTAATATTCTTTATTTGAGTCATTTATTTGTAAGGAAACAGAAGTTTAACTGCGAAAACATCTTTTTGAAAACATATTTTTTCCCTTATTTCCATCTTCTACACAAATGATGAATAACATAACATAGTTGATAGGATTTGCTCAAAACAGAATTACATTATATTTTGAACGCACTAAAAATTTGGATTTTGAAAACACTGCTAGACAATTTTTAAGACATTTAAGACATTTTTTTTCCCCCAAATTGCATCGGTTTTAAAATGTGTTTTTGCAAATAAATTTTCATATATTCATTGCCATGGGAGTGCTTATCCCTCTATAATGTGAGTGTGTGAGAATTTATGGTCTGCTCCATGCCACATAAAGTCTACAGTTTGAAGCTGAGATAAAAGCTGAGGTAAAAAACAAAATACAATTTAACAACTATCAAATCAAGCTGATCCATTTTGTTCTGCTTATCCGGGGCCAGTTTGTGGGGGCAGCAATCTAAGCAGGGACTCCCACATTTCCTACACCCCGGACCCTTCCGCTAGCTCTTCCGGGGGGATACCAAGAAGTTCCCAGGCCAGCCGAGAGACATAGTCCCTCCTGCATGTCCTCGATCCTCCTTCTGGTGGGACATGCCCAGAACCCCTCCCGATAGAGGCATCCAGGAGACATCCGGAATAGATGCCAAGCCTCAGCTGGCTCCTCTCGAGATGGAGGAGCAGCGGCTCTACGAGCTTCTCCGGTGTGACTGACCTCCTCACCCCATCTCTAAGAGAGGGCCCAGCCCCTCTCTGGAGGAAACTCACTTTGGCCGCTTGTATCCACGATCTTGTCCTTTTGGTCATTACCCAAAGCACATGACCATAGGCGAGGGTAGGAACGTAGATTGACCGGTAAATCGAGAGCTTTGCCTTTCGACTCAGCTCCTTCTTCACCACAACGGTCCAATACAGTGACCACATCACTGCAGACACTGCACCGGACCATCTATCAATCTCACAGTCCATCCTTCCCTTACTTGTAAACAAGACCCCAAGATACTTGAACTCCTCCAGGGAGAGGCAGGGACTTGATCTGTGTTGTTAAAAAACAGATTGCATGAATAAATCGCCCCTTATAATTTCACCTTTATGTGTTTCCAGATTCATGCCCAGAGTTGAAATCGTGCAGAAGCACAACACCGCTGCGCGTCGCCTCTACATCCGTGGACACAATGGAAAGATCTACCCATATCTGGTGATGAATGATGCCTGCCTCACCGAGTCCCGCAGAGAGGAGAGGGTTCTCCAGCTCCTCCGCCTCCTCAACCCATGTCTGGAGAAGAGGAAGGAAACCACCAAGAGACACCTGTTCTTCACTGGTGAGAGAATAAGAATTTGGTATCTCTATATTAATTACACTTGAACTGGTCTCAATAAAGCATGAACCAAGACTTAATTCATAATGAACAAAGTAGCTGATTTAGGTTTAGTAACTACTTCATTAATATCCTAACTCCTAATCTTGACCTCTTAATCAAGTAATTACAAAGACGGAATCATTCTTAATTCATAATAAACTAATTGTTTATAAAAGTACTTATGTTATGCTATTTTCTGATCTGTTATAATGTTTCCTCATCACAAACTTACCTGGAGTTGTGTTTTATTTCATTGTTTCATTAATTTGTTTCATTCCACCTTGTGATCTCATGTGGTATTACTGAAATGCTCCACTGTGTTTTTAAACTCCATAACACTATTTGAAATTGCCAATCTCTACTAAACTAAATATTAATGGTAGCTGTTAACTTGAAAACTTCTGCTACATGACATCATAGCATGGAGCAGTGTTTAGAGCTTTGGAGCTATAGACATATTAATAATAAAGGAATACTTAAATGTGTTTCAAAAAAGAACTCTAGGTGTTTTTGATGAGATAACAGCATTATAACATTGCTCAAAGCGTACAAGGGTCAGTTTTGTGTAATATCTTTAAGTCTTTGTTCATCCGTTATTACGGCTAATTAAAGTGTACATTCAGTGTTACTAAGATTTGAGATTCAAAAATTGAAAAAAAAAAAAAATAAATGTGTGTGTGTATGTATGTATATATATATATATATATATATATATATTTTTTTTTTTTTTCTAGGTACAGTTCATTATTTTTTTTGTCTTTCTGGTTTTAGAGCTGGCCCGCCGACTGCAGATAGACTGTCTTATGACTATAAGACATTATTTATTTAAAATTTTGTTTGTCTATTATTAAACATTTATGTCAATAAGAAAAAGGTTTAACATTACATATTTCGAAAGAAAAGAAAACATGCAGATGATGTTGAAATTTTTCAATAAATATTTAGTTTGGCCCACAATTTAGTTTTTAATTTTGGCTCTCTGTGAATTTGAGTTTGACACCCCTGGTTTAGACAATGTTCTTTTTCATACCTGTTAATGCATATATAGGGATAATTAGCTTCACTGGAATCGTTGTCATTGAGGTATATGAGCAGAGTTATGGCACATTTTGACAACTCATTGGGGTGGACAATTGGCCACCAACACCTCCTTTTATTCCCACACTATGTCCCTAATGCCCACTGTAAATTTCTATTGGCTTTCAAGCACAGTTTCCTCTCTTGTCATCCCCCTGTGTTCAGCTTCACCCAGATGTTTTCCCACTCTACATTTACACACTTGATTGGTTTGTTTAAAAGGAAATTCGGACAGGGAATTCCACAGTCCCCTCCATCTCATTACCACCCTACTGGAATAGCTGTGTTACAATTGCCACCTGAAATCCAATCTATGCATGTATGTGGGTTTATCTTCAGGACCAATGTATAGTAGATTTTTGTGTGTGTGATACAACTCTGGTTAGCACTGAGTGAAGACTTTTGAGTCTTCAGAGATTGAAGCTCTGTAACAAAATCTTCCATATATTGTCTTGCATTTTACTGGTAGATGCAGTTGAATATATAACCATTCTGTGTAGTATTATGACCACCCAATTTTGTCACAGCAGCCTCAGTATTTCAGTGCTGTGAGTTGGATTCCTGGCTCTGACAGTTTGCTGAATGTTCCCCCATCTCTTCATGTCCATTTTAAGAAAGGCTTGAAAATCATATAAAATTAATTAAATCCAAATTTTAAAAAGAAAAGAGCTTTGCAATGACTTTTAACTTTTGTGGTTGATTGCTTTATTTCATTGTTGTTTGAGTTCCTGACACCTTTCTTATCTTCTCTCCTCCATCTCCTGCCTGCAGTGCCCCGTGTGGTGGCAGTGTCACCTCAGATGCGGCTGGTGGAGGACAACCCTTCGTCTTTGTCACTGGTGGAAATCTACAAACAGCGCTGTGCCAAAAAGGGGATCGAGCATGACAACCCCATTTCAAGATATTATGACCGCCTGGCTACTGTGCAAGCCAGGGGCACCCAAGCAAGCCACCAGGTACATGTCACCATACAAGCATTATAAGGCTTTGATGTAATTTTATTGTAACATATCCAACTATGAAAGATTTTTAAATGCAACTGAATATAATATTTTTTTACTCCAGGTCTTGAGGGACATCCTAAAAGAGGTCCAAGGAAACATGGTACCACGGAGCATGCTGAAGGAGTGGGCTCTTCACACTTTCCCCAACGCCACAGATTACTGGACATTCCGTAAGATGTTCACCATCCAGCTGGCTCTCATCGGTCTGGCCGAGTTCATGCTCCACCTTAACAGGCTGAACCCCGAGATGCTGCAGATAGCACAGGTAACACCCACCAACATGCTGGTGCCAAGGTCAAGTGGGAGCTCTGAGGCAATGGCTGATCCAATAGATATCCACACTCATAGATGCATTAAGAGATCAGCATTACCCCTCCATATCTCTTCATATGAATTACCATTCTCCCCCATGACATTCACGCATGGCCTATCAGTCAGCAGCCCCTGTCAATGCCAAGGATGTTTTGACAGAACATTATATTCAGTGCCGCCACTCAACAGCTATCAAAGACGTTTCAATTTGAAGACTGCACATTTGTGTGAGCTCCTCTGCCTCTCTGTCTGGAGCCCGGGGTCTGGAGACGGCTTTCTCAAAGTCATTATTAAAGATGATTGTGTCAGTTGGGCACCCCTCCCCTCTGATCCTAATCGGCCTTTGCTGACAGGCGTTCCTCTGGGCAGCTAAGCGCTAGTATTAAGCCCCCTTTCTGCCTGTTCCACACTGCAGATCCCATTAGACACAGGAGGATTATGGAGCGAGATGTGTACACACTAAACCACACTCACAAATATGGTGCAAGGACAGGACATCACAGCTGGAATACCATAACCCACCTTCTTTTTCTTGAAGAACAAATCTAACCATGAATAGTTGGAAACCTAAGAAGCACTACTTTGTTTCTATACCCTTGCACACATGTTGGATTTGTTGCTCACCTCACTCTTGACATCTCAGACATATTTTTTATATATGAAATTTCCTCTGTATCTTTAACATGTTGCTTGGCACTAGTTCAGAAAATTGTGACAGTTTGTGACATTTCTCACTGTGTGCTGTCACTTAAATGTGACACCATAATGTAGCAGATGTATACTAGCTCACAAAATAAGATCCTGGTTGGTCACTAGCCCATTAGCATTCAGAGTGCTGCCTCTGCAGCCTACTGTCTGCAGACTTATCACAGCCTCTAGGGGCTGCCAGTGTCCCAGCCCGCTGCCTAGCAGCCCTCCTCTGGGGCCTGAGGAGCAAACGACAGCAGAGAGCCTGGGGAGAAGAGCAGAAGGAGGAAGAGGAGAAGAGAGGAGGCAAGACTGAGAAGAAGAGGCAGCTCTTACAAGATTGAAATTCTCAGCTATAAAGCTGTCACAGCCACTCACCTTTTCATATAGGGAAGCTTATCTCACTGGATTGGCTACTCGTCCTCACACACATAAATGCAAGCTTAAAGATGAAAACTTGGCGGTATATATTTGAGTCAGTGGGGAGCGTGGGCCCAGAGAGCAGTGCATTGAGGATTATAGATGTTCTGCTGCTGATAGTTTGATGTGTTACTGTGTCTGACCAGGCAGATCAATAACAGCAGCTATTTCTTTGGTCTTGGCATGGTTTAGTAACTCCTTTTATATCATTGAATGTGTTAAAGGGAATGCAAAATAAACGTACATATTTCTACAAAAGCTCATGAGAAGATTTTGAATAATGTGACTGCTGTATTTACTTTTTGTCCTCATTTACATTTCTCTTATTTCTGTCTGCTGCTTCTAGGACACGGGCAAGCTCAATGTCTCCTACTTTCGCTTTGACATAAATGATGCCACTGGGGACCTGGATGCTAATCGGCCTGTTCCTTTCCGCTTGACTCCCAACATCTCAGAGTTCTTGACCACTATCGGAGTCTCCGGTCCCCTCACCGCGTCCATGATCGCTGTGGCACGCTGCTTTGCACAACCAAATTTCAAGGTATTTTGTTTGTTTATTTCCCAATTATTTTTTTTTATCATTTTCATCTCATCTCGTAAACCTTTGGGCTCAAATAATTCCTAGAATATAAGTGCAGAGAAGCAGCCAAACAATACAGTGAATATAAAAGGAAAACAAATCTGCAGCAAAGCCATAATGACAGGTGTGTGGTATGTCCATGTATAGGTTCAGTAGATAGTCGCACAGATGTGGAGCAAAAATGCAGTTCTTAAGAGGCAAATAAACAAAGTTTACTGTGTGAACTAATTAAGGCCAAAAACCCACAAGCCAGATTTTTTTCTTGTGGTCCAAAGGAAATGGACGTTTCCAGGGAACGAAAACAACACAACAAACACCTAACAATCATCCACTCAAAATATAGTGAAACCCTTGACCATAAAACGTTTAGTGCTGTCTCAAATTCCAGCTCTTAAGGTAAGCCTGGGAACAGTTTGTACCTAGTTAGGTGATGATTGCTAGTGTTGATCCCATCCTGTTTTTTCATGGTCGTCCATTTAAGTTCTCTGTTGCCATAATGAGCTGCTAACAACATGGCAACATTCCCCTAAAGAGAACTGACCCACCCTGAATTTTGAGTTAACAGCTCAGCCTTAAGTATACATTAAACCTAAGATTGCCAATGACCTTTGTATAAACTGAGGTGTTTGTTTGCCGTCATTCCCAGGATGCCAGTTTGACAAGTATTCCTGGAAGGCAGTTGTTTTCTCGACTCACTGACAAATTCTCCAAGTTCTATATAGTGCGAGTATTTTATATTTTATGAACCATATTTGTGAAAGGTCCTACATTACACAAAATGGGCTCTTGTGAGGTTTAAGCCATGTTAGAATGTTATTACTTCATCAGAAACATACCCAAGTTGTTTTGTTTCATTCATATATGTTTGAGTAATCCTTTATTATTAGTCTGTCCACATCTCCAAAGCTCACAATTCTCGGTTGCACCTTGTGATGTCATGAAGTGGTAGTTTTCAAGTTAACATCTACCTTTTGTTCAGTAGATATTTGCCATTCCAGGGCTGAAATCATCCAAATGATTCTAGTGAAATTATATTGAGTTTAAAAACACAGTGAAGCACTTCCTGTTTTATCATGTGGAAGAAATTGTTTTCCATTTGAGAGAAAAACCTAGCCTAAAAAAAGGTTTTGTGTGTTAAACATGTGTAAATGAAACAAAACACAACTCCAGGTATGTTGTTGAGTAATTTACATTATATACGTATAATGTTATATAGGCCATTTAAACTGCTACAAATTATTGTGAAACAATTACTCTTGACAAAAGGACCTAGATTAAGAATTGTATGTTTTATTCAGATTTTATATTTTTTCAGGTATTTGCCATCTTCAAATATCTTTATATTTTTCCTCAATTCACTGACCTTTTAATCTCATTTCTTTTCTGCATCTTACAGGTTGATGGTATTCTGAAAGCAGTCCTTCGAGACGAGATCATCGCTTGGCACAAAAAAACACAGGAAGACACCTCTATGCCCCTGTCTCCAGCCGGCCAGCCAGAGAACATGGACTCACAGCAGCTCGTCTCATTGGTCCAGAAGGCTGTCACCGCCATCATGACCCGTCTCCACAACCTGGCGCAGTTTGAGGGGGGCGAGAGTAAAGTCAACACCCTGGTTGCCGCAGCCAACAGCCTGGACAACCTGTGCCGCATGGACCCCGCATGGCACCCGTGGCTATAGGTAGAACACAAGTGTTGATGTGAAGATTTGTAGAAAGATCAGATTACATACTGCGGGTAGGCCTTTCTGTAGATATAAGGCCCTGACATGTTTAATGGTCTGAAACTGAAGCTTGGGCATTAGGAAAACATGATCTAGATTCAAGTTGAAAGCCTTTTACTGTCATGATATGAATTGACAAATTAGAAGGCAATTTACCAGGATGCTGAATACAATGTAATACAAAGGATATTTTATTGAATGTTTTGTTTTTCAACTTGTATTTATTTTTCTACATTAATGGGGTGATTCAGTAATGTGAATAAGGCAAAAATTTTCTGTCTGATTGTAACGTTAAAATGTTAATCTTATTTTTTTATTATTATTATTATTCTTTTTTTTTTTTTTTTACAAGAAACAGCCGTATGTATATTGCCCAACTGGTGGAAAAACTTGTTGAAATGTGAATGGATGGTACTCTTTTTTTACACAATGCAAACCTAAAATTAAAACTTATCCAGTATTAAAAACATTGCATCTTCATGTCTTTTTCCCTCTTGATTTGTTGGTGAGAAATCAAAAGAAGTCAAGCCTTTAGGGCAGGTTTGGCACTGTAATATAACAGCTGTGATGCAAATTGTCATTCCCAAGTTAGTTATGTAAGCATTACCCCTTTTGTAATGTACAACGCTTTTGTGCAGGTGTTGTCTATTCTCCTTTGTAAATAGGCATTTTGTTTTAATAAAATGCTCTTTTTTACACTGCGTCATTGTGCTTTTATATTGTAACCTGTGGACTTCCTTGCACAACAATGCATATAAAAATACTGGTTTCCCCTGAAATTTCCATAGAAAAAAGCTTATAACAATAAAACAACATCTGTGCTCACATCTACTGCATCAATGCCATACTGCTAAAGATTTGTCTACATTTTTTCCAGTGATGCAGTGATCTATCTCTGTTTCTCAAAATGTATTCAACAAAAGAAAAAGCATGGCATGAATTTGTTCCGGTTTGGTGGTAACAATTATGGTCAACCTTGGCACAGAAAAAGCTGCATCACTTGATTAAAGCATACCAGTAGATCTCTGAGTGGGATGGGCTCCACTGACTTAAACGCACTGTCAGCTGGCTCTCTTCTGCTCATAAACAAAGGTTGTATCTCTGTTGGCCCAGAGTTCACACACATCATGGCCTTAGCTCTTCAACATGTTACCACACCTTTTCCGTCATTTCACTTTCTCATGTAGTCTAATCTTTATAAAGCAGTGGCTGAGTTTTGCCATGTGTTATTAAACCCAATGAGTTTGAATGTGGCCATTTGAGATTTATTTACACTGGGGTGGACATGTTTTATTAGCCTATAATGCCACAGAATAACATCATTCGAGGATACTAAATTTTATACATCCACATTCACATCCCAATACGTTTTCTAACACTCAGAGGGCGCTGGCTCTCTTCCCAAATTTTTGACCTGATGTTGACTAGTGATCAGCTTTTTAGCTTTTTTATGGCATCCAAATCTTTTTTTTTTTTTCTTCTTCTTTTCTTCTGTTCAATATACATAATTTAGAATATAGTCAGTCTAACAGAAGCCACTCTGGCAACTCATTTTAATAACAAACTAATCACAAATAGAAATGACCAAGGCTAAGAAATGGTTCGAACAAAGAGTGGGACTGTGTTTACCCTTTGAAATTATGTTTGATCTGTTATGATTTGCACTACGTTAATTATTATAATAATGTTGCCTACTCTGTTTTTGCTGATTTTGTGTTGGTGCAGGGTTGATCAATATAAATACATGAAAACTAGAAAGGAATAGTTTTGGCTCTTTTCAAATATGAGATCCGATCACATTATCACTCGCTGACAAAGGAGCCGTGGATCTGGAAGAAGCTCATGACAAGTCAAAACAAGAATGGTGAGAATGTGCTGACATAAGAGGTATGATCATAGATTAGACCAAAACACAATAGTAATAATACATTGTAATTATAAGTTAGAAAGGTCAGAAATAATTATATAACGCTATGTGTTTTTTATGTAATTTAGCTCTTGCTAATTAGCTACTTAGCATACCCTAAAGGGTGCAATTAAAATGTTGTTTTCAATAAAGCCTGCTAGTGTAATTAAATTGTAACCACATAACAACTAGTTAAATAGCACAGATAATGCTAAATTCCACATTTGCCATAATAATATTACATTTGAAGTCTAAATTTAATACACCCTGCTCAATGTCAGTGCTATGCTACCAGCACATGTGTAAAGTGCTCATCTGCCTTCAATTCCAGTTTCCAGAGCAAATTATGCATTGAGACTCTAGCTAATACAAATGTGGTTTAAAGAAATTGTCGAAAAATTATAGTACAGTTTTTACTAATAAGAATGAACTAATTTTATGTACTTAGGTAAGTGCTTTATTAATCTCTGTCTATTGTGTCTTTTACATTGATGTGTCTCTTCTCCTCTTCAGAAACATGACACTGTTCATTCAAGACAGGAGCCAGACACAGAGGGACCCCACATGTGTGCTAATGAAAGCAGACAAACACAGCTCCAGTTTTTTAGATTGTGTTTGACGTCCTGGGTGCCCTCCACCGGGACATCCATCCATTTCACGCCTCAGGTGCCTTTTCTGATTCCACAGAGATTGTCTGAAATATCAAATCCACAACAGCAAAACACATGTGCACAAACACCCACACCCACCCACACTCAGCACACACAAAACAAAAACATTTGACATGCCCCAAAGATGTGACAGCAACTGCCTGTCATATGGGGTCTTCACTGCACCGTAACACCAGCATTGACCTTACCTTGGTTGTTTTTGTTTTTGTTTTAGATTTAAGAAAAAACTCCATCCCTCTCCTGCAGCCGGTGAGGTGTGCAAAGGTGATTGATGTGCTCCAATGGGAGAGGGAGGAGCAGAGCTGGGATCATCATCAGCTCTGGCACCGCTCACCAATCTCCGAGGGACCCACCAAAGCAAGAATAGATCCTGGCAGAAACGAATGATGAAATCTCCCCCTTCACTGATCCAGGTGGTCCCCCATGGAGATGTGGTAAGAGAGACAAACGTAAGAGACAGCCAGAGGAGGAGGATAGCCTTGTTTTAGTGTGATTTATGCGTGATATCTCTTGACAAGAAGACAAACAGTAGGCCTGTGAGTGGGAAGCTCTGAAAGTTGTGTAGTGAAGTCAGGAATAAAGCTGTTGTGTAAAGAAAACAAGAAGGCCAAAAAGTGCTTTATCAACTCCCTAATCCACTCGTCTCCCTGCGTTCCCATTTATCATTCAAGCCGAGCTCTCTTCTTTTGTTTCCTACAGCCAGCATCCAATTATACATCACATTGTATCAAGGCTTTTGGCGCAGCGGGGAGAGGCTTTTTAGTATGTTCATGTAAACAAACAGTATTAATCAAATAAGCATTGTGTTGATCTCTAGTCAGGGAGGCACATCTCATCTGGAGCAGCTCAACATTTGTTTTGTGATGGAGAGAAGGGGGGCCATTAGGACTTCTAATGGCATTTGTGCTCAGAGGAGTTGAGCTCATTAGTTTAGTGCTTGAAATCTGCCATTATGATTTTAATTGCCCAGGCTTTACATGGCGGTATGGTGTATCAAAGTAACTTCTTGAAGAGACATTATTGTATTGGCATGTCACTTAGAGGTGCAAAAATAAAGCACTTAGGGTACAATGTGACTGGATAGGAATGACCTTGATGGTAAAAATTATTTATTTTTTTTTTTTGTTGAATTATTGACAAGGAACTGTATGTGGCCTGCGCTCCTACAATGTTTTAAAAAAGGGTAATACAAATACAACTGAACCTTGGTTACCAGTGTCTTAACCTGCATATAGAGAACATGTTTAAGTTTTTACAATTCTCAGTATGGACAGGCCATAGCTGAGGTGAAAGGTTAGAACCTTCAGAACTCATTCAGTGAGCTGCACTAGCACTGATTACTGATTTGTTGCAGTGTAAATTTTAAATTGCAATTACTCACATCTACAACATAACTTAAGCAACTATATGTTTAATGTGAGCATATTAAAATAGTCTAAAGTTACAAAATAGTTTTTACCCAGGTTGATATTTAACTGGGCATGATCAGTTTCTCACCACCTCACCGGCCACTTTACTTCAGAGAGACATTTCCCCAGTTTAGTCTTGTCAAAGTCAAAGTTAGAAACACACCTGCATAATGAGCTCCATTAATAGCTGGCACAGCTTTTGTTTTAGGACTCTGGCTCTCATAAACACCTCACTGGAAACAGGCACCATTGATTTGAATAGAGCCATTGTTAACGTTATTTCTAACACCTGTGCTTTTGTTACTGAATAAACGTGCTAAAACCTCAGCTGTGTTTTACTATCCCATATGAGCCATTTCTTATTGGCTCACCTCTCACAATGTCAGTACAAAAGCCACTATATTTGTGTAGGAAGAGATTATTGTTTCTTGCATGAAATACTTACAGAACTTCAGATGTTCAATCTGGATAAATGCATTATAGGGTTTGAGGTAAAAGATATTCCGAACAACATAGCAATTACCTGAGTTGACCAGAAACTTGCCAGTTGGATATCCCTTTGTTTTCTAAGATGATCTTCTCACAAGCCATCATTTTATCTCTCTTTTTTATAGCTAGCAAAGACTCATCACAGCTTAGCCATATTTAAGTACACTAAGTAAGATACCTATTATTTGTTTGGTTTTGGTGTTGTTGTTGTTTCTGTTGAGGTTTATAACTTTACCTCCTGGTTCGACATGCCCAGCAGATGTGACATACATAAAGGTAATTCAATTTCAACCTGGAGAGAAAGAGAAGAGAAAGACACAAATCGAAAAGTATTAGTATGATTTGTTGAATGTGTTATTTTATTTTTAAAGACATTGCAATGAAGGGTGTGGCCAGTTAGATGACGTTTACAAGATGCCTTCCACCCGGGCCCTGGACACTGGAAGTATTAGAGGGGGGACGATGAGATCATGAGGAGACTGAAGGGAACAATGAGAAGTTGAGGTGGTGCTGGAGAGAACCGAAACACTGGGGGTTTAAACTGGGCTAGGGGCTGATTGGACGAGGAGGAGGTGTGACCAGCGGTGGGGAGGAGTAATTGGAGTGAGGTGATGAAGGCTGAGGAGCAGGTAAACTCTAGAGAGTAGAGACATGCTGAGATAGATGGGAGTGCAGTTAGTTCTTTCAGGCTAAAATTACACTAGCTCCTTAACTGCTACCTAGTGTCATGACTGTAAACAAGACCAAAAATCAAAGTCTAAATTGCACAACCGTAATGATTTTACAAAAAACATAAATGATCTACATCTTTATATTGTTAAATAAATGCCATAAAAATGCTGTCCTTGTGCATAAATTTTCTCTGGATTTTGGATGGAATGATTGATGTGTTGATGACATAGGTAGAGGTATTTCATTTTAAAATGCACTGCTATTTCTTCTAAGGATGGCTTTTTTGTAAATACTCACCAAATATAAGATTGATGTGCTGTGCTGTGATTTGATGTTACAAAGCAATAACCGTATGGAATGTCCACGGGAACTGGATGCTACACCAGAGGCAATGTGCAAAGTTGCAATGGCCTGGTAATATCTCTGTGCTGTGGCCAATAACGCTGTAGGTCTGTCCCAGCAGTGCCATGCCGAGAGCTGGCCACTCTCCACATCTGTGGGCTAAGTCTATATTACTCCAAAAGATTTATAGACTCGAGGTGCCCTGCTCTCTGCTCTGGTATTAGAAGTTCCCCCTGAAGTTTCTTACTGCCCCTTATTTTGGTCGAGTCGGCAACACCTCAAAGTGTAAAGCAGATGCAGATAATAGTTTTGGAAAAGTCTTGATTTGGATAATTGACTGAAGCAATGTTAATGGTCTGTGTGCATAATATATGAACGTTGTAACTACTTATACAGTCTATGCGTTTTTATGATCACATAGAGAGATAGAGTTAGTACTATGAAAGAAGGCAATTTCATAGAATAACAAATGATTGCTTTTATGTGGTCATTTATATGGAGCATTGGATGGTTGCTTATGCTCAGACCATAGAATTGGCTTTATTCTGTTTGTTTTGCTCTTTCACAACCACATCTATTAAAGTTCTAACCATGATTACAGTATGATAATGATAATCCTTTGGTTTCAATAGCAAAGTGTATTCAAAGTATTACTGTTTGTGATATGTAACATCAAACAAGCTTTGTCCCCTTTAATTTATCAAACAATATATTATTTTATGGTTTCAGTATCTAATCAATTCAGGGCAGTTTGTGCTTATTGACTTTCAGATGTTGCTCCTCCCTTATGTCTTTCTGATCTGTGCATTTGTTTTATATTGTGAGATTCTTTCTACTACATCTTCTATACATTACCCTATGAAACATAGTGAGTAAAAATAAAACCAGTGCAGTGAGCTGCCTCTATGGCTACATTTCAGTTGGTAGATATTTTCTCAGTGCTTCTGGTTGTATTCTTCTCCTGCCAATAGCTCCTGCGGTGTGCCTCCTCACCTCAGATAAGCTCTTTAATTGCCAGCCATCGTGGCACGGTCATGGACATGGCCAGCAGCTAGAGAACAGGCTCCCTCCATCTTCTGCCTTCATCCAGAGCCAATTAACCATTCTCCTGCTCGGATGTCCCGATCAGAGCAGACACAGAGCTCCCTCCCTCTCTCCTCTGCTGCCATGCTCCTAGCATCCTCAACACTCGCGCTCCTCTGCACCCAAACGGCTGATTTAATTTGTTTGGTAATATCAGGATTGGCATGTTCAGTCCAGCTTCACTCCAAAGTGAAATTGGACAAGGGCATTGGAGCCTCACCATGTAAAAGCGCTTCACCTTGACAGCTGCTTGAGTGGGCAGCAGAGGATGAGGGGGGAGGATGTACCTGAGTGGAAGGCAGACACCAATTCACTTCTCTCTTTTTCCTCAGGGAGTTATGTGTCAGGACCAGCGCCAGCGTTGAAGACGGAGCCTGTTTAAAGTGGAGACAAAGCACCAGGTGCTGCTGGGGACCAATCTGCTGCTCAACAACACGCTGGAGCCTGTCCAATCTGCCCAATCAGCTTCCAGGGAGACAGCGGCAGGACAGCAGTACTCTGTGATGCTGCACGTCATTTTCATTGTTTCATTTTATGTTATTATTTAATGCTTAGCAAAATATCATCTGAGTCACAACTCAAAGTAGAAGTTCATACAGAAAACTGGGACTCTAAATTTGACAGATTGAGTGAGATCCAGCCTGATATAATGTGAATCTGTCTCAGTGATTTAAATGGTTAAATGGGACGATGGGAGCCTTGCTGAGGCAGGCAGGAGACATATTCAGATGAGTTTTGTCAAAGTGATGGGAGGCAGGTGGTCATTATTTGTGACTTTGTCACTTTGTCAAGGCCTCTGTTGTTCCAGATAAGTCACAGCTGCTTGATGGACAGTGCTGTATATTGCTGACTTTGCACTTCCTCTCTCCCCAACTTCGCTCTTGACACAGTGAGGGATCCAAAAATCAAAGGTAAATGCTAAAATCATTGGGCAGATGATGTGAGTGGTTAGAAAAGTTCTGGATGAGTGCATCCTGACACTCACATATATGAACGTGCCCGCACCCTCACGTCAGGCGTACCGAGATAGCTCAGACAGAGGCGTGTGGGTGTCAGGAGGAACAGACAAGAGCAGGATCTGAGCCTACATTCATTTCCACCTTCACTGGAGTGAGACCACCTCTTTAGCCTGACTGAGGGGCCACGCCATGGGGACGATAACAGATCACAGCCCATCAACCGCATGACTCACATCCCACTGCAGCTACCGGAACACAACTCACGACTGCATTTCATGAACTTCCATTTCCATATCATTAGACCTGTCTGCTTTAGTACATATCAGTGTTAGCTCCTCGAATAGGCTGCACAATGTAACCAACAACGGCTGTCACGACGCCAACCCTTTGTAACCATGATGTATACCTTTACTCACCCAGCCTCGTAATTTATCAATACTTCAGTGCCAAAAATAATGGTCTAATATTCTTCTCCGTTTAGGAGCTGAAAGAATGGAGGAGGAGCCCCAATCTTCTGTCTTCGCACCTCATTACCCACACCTGGATCAGACTACAGGGAATCCTAATTTAAGTCACTCGTTAGCAGCGTCCTAATGCTTTCTGACAGCACCAACAGGAGAGGATGAAGGAGAGGTGAGGCCCGATCGAAGCAGAGGAAGGGGGAGAAGGGGAGACACAGCCCAATTGTCTTGACAGTCTGAGGCGTGGGGAGGGGGAGCGTGCAGGCAGGCAGCTGTGTTACTCTAACTCTTCTTATTTCTTGCTTTGATTTCCATAAAATGAGCATCATCCTAAATCATCTCGGCTCTCCGCTGTTGGCCCCGTATGCATAAACCATTAGACAGCTATTGCCAATGCACGAAAACTAATGAACACTATATCGCTTTTCTGCTACTGTATTGTCCCACACAACAGGAAATCAAATAAAAACGTGTTGACTAAATAAATTCTCTCGTGTCTGTTAGCTCTGCCTCCGGATGATTGTATATTTTTGAGCAGCACAGCGTCTACAAACAACACAACAACGGCATGCTGGGTAATGGATCGGAAGAAATTATCAAGGGAGTTGGAGTAAATTTGACTTGCAAGCGAAGCGGGGGGAATTTGCACCTTCAAATGGGCTCGGAACAAGGTCGGAAAGATTTTCGCTGAAAGTAAATCCCTTTGTCTACCTGATGTGTTGAGGGATATATCCTCTATTACCTCTGAATGGTGAGAAGCAATGTCGACAGCAACTGCAAATCCCATTTCACCGGCCCTAGTAAAGGGCTTTACGAGATTTCCATATTAGGCCACTTATGTCCCATGTTTAGTAAGTGAGAGTCAAAGAATGTCTTTTTTCTGGTAAAAGATAATTATTGCGTCCGACATTTGAAGAAAGGAACCTTTAAAATGGGGCCAGAGTAACCTTGACCAAGTTTTGTATTGGTATTGAGAAGAAAGCAAAGATTGACGTAAAATATGTTGTTACTATCAAATTCTCTTCTCTTCTCTTGATGGTTTCATAATCGTTCTTTACTCCCTTTTTTTTTTTTTTTTTAGAAATTACAAATACAGCTGGTATGAATCATCTAGATAAGGTCTGGCATATGTCACTTGGCATATGTGTCCCTCTTATACCAAAGACTGGCATATGGCATTGTCTTCATTTTCAAATTAACTGCAAAGAAATATTTTTATAGACCTAAATGTCCATTATTATTTGTGCCTCTGTCATAACATTTGGTTAATTCTTTGTCATCAGTTTCTCTGTGATAGCTTTTTTCTTGCTACTAAAAGTATATTCCTCCCCTCTACTGACAGTAGTATATTCTTAGATAGATGTTATTCGTCAACTAGCTGTAAACTGTCGGAGTCATATCTGGAGTTTGAGTGCGAGCCACGCCGACCAAACCATGACCACAAATCCCTCTAAAACCCCAAACAACTAGCTGAATAAGAGAGGAGGCAGAGGAGGTCCGAGATCAGCAGGTTCATTTCGATAAATATGTGAGACGTTCCAAACTCACTCATTAGCCCTGACCTACTGTATAATTCTGGCTTGGCAGGCTGTCGGAGCGACGCACTGAGAGGCACAAAAAGACATGATAGGGGAAGAAAGAACAGCTGGTGACAATACGCTTCACATTGGCATTTGCAGATGAAAAGAGGCCCAGTGACTTTGTAGGCGCCCAAAAGATGAGTGTCACAAGAAAAGGCGAGAGAGGGATAATGAAGTCAGTATTCAGGTGCTGGCACAGTAATAATATTATATACATCCAGTTTCTGTTCATTTAGAAAGGGCATTGCCACTTACCTTTAGAGATGCAGTCAGATTGGCCTGTATCCATTCTTTTCAGAAATCAGAAAATTTGACATTTTCATGTAACAGTGCTGCTGCCTCTTTTACCATGTGTAGCCCAAAACAAGGATAGTAATTATCAAAATATGGGTGTGATTATTTTAATTGTTGAGTAGTTTCAATTATTCCAGTTAATCTCAAGAAAAATAATGCTTGTAATATTAATACAATTTTTGTATTAGGCTTAAGAAGTACCATTATATGATACTATCAGAAATCACAAGAGCGCAATAAAGAAAATTTTAAGTTTAACTTAACTTAAATACATTGTAAGTACATTCATTGTAAAATAATAGATCCACTGCTACGAGGGACAGGGCCTTAATACCTTGCATCTGGTACTTTGCTTTTTCTTTTAATAATTTAACCTGAGTATGTAACATATTTTAATATTATTTTATCGTGCGTACGTATAAGGTCTACAAGCTAATTTGGGACCCCAACTGTAATTCATGAGATTCTAAATTAATCATAAAAACTATTACTTCAAATGAAAAACTGTATTGGTATGTAGGGCTAATATTTCTTCATGTGTCTTGTTTCCAGGCTACAAGAAGTCTCTACATCTGCCTGCGTGGATCCTGGCAGGTGGGTGGCATTTATATGAATATGCAGTAAGAAATAACCATGCAATTAATATTTATCTTGTCCTTACTGTACCCTCTCATGCTGCTAATGTAGTCCCAGAGCTTACAAATAGAACAGGCCGCTAGTCACACACAAGCCTGAATAATTCACTCCCTGATTGGAAATAATATTAGGCAGCCTGGAGCATAAAGATATGACTTTTAATTTGGTTTGCCGATGCATTCCGAGGGATAAACAAATAGATAGCTTCGTGATCTTAGACGGGCAGAGATGGATTTTCTGGTTACTTTTTACGGTTGGCTTTGTGGGTGTAGCACGAGGTAACACAGTGGTAATGAGATTTCTAAGTTGAAATTACAGTGTGGGGGAGGAGACACAGAGGTAATAGTCATAAATAAAGTGCAGTTAAAGTTGTTTGTGCTTAAGTTCAGCGACCTAAAGTTTATCTCATTGGCTTAAAACTCAATTTTAGGTGCGAGTTTTAGGTTTGGCATGGAAAATACTTGTCATTAATGGCTGTAATCTGCAGTTGATTGCGTCTGGCTTGGAGAAAGGATGTTTTTAATGCTACGAGAAGCTGAGTTTTGCTGATGGAAAAATGAAGAAAAACAAAAATGGAAAATTACAAGGAAACAGCTTTAGATTTGTGGTTCTTAAACACTGGTTTGTCAAAAAAGGTCATGTAAGGATGTGTTCTAGGCATCCAAAACATTCCCAAATGTATAAAAATTATTTTTCATTAACTTACTGTCATAAAAATGTGAAAAAAACAGATCTAGTTCATTTTAAATGATTTGCAGTGGTTCAAAGTTTGTGAGCACTTTTCACAGGCCAGAGTGGAGTTTGCTGTCACAGCTAGCATGCAAACTGCACACTTGATTCTCGGACATCACTTTATAATTAGATGCATACAGCACACAGCTGACTTATTTTGAGCTGCTTATACTGTACAGCTGTATATGGGGCAAAACAATTTTTGCTCAGATGAAAAAGAACAGACACTTTAACGTGAAGTACATTTGACTGTGTCTTTCAATGTTGATGATAAACACATCAACATCAGATGTGTATCCATGCGTTTCAGAATAGTGATTATTACTGTAAACATATTATATCTTTTGAATGGAAAAAGTCCTCAAATGTTGCATATAACAGCTAGCTGAAACCCATGCAAATGATGAAACTAATCCAAATGATTGAAACTAAACAACCTACACCACGTTGAACTTGTGACACAACATTGTTATAATGTTTCCTCCTCTCTGAAAAGTCAATGGCTTGGCCCACTTTGAGTTGTGTCCTTGTGCACTGTTCCAGAGCACACTTCGGCTGGCTGACCTCTCCTTCTGCTTAGAAGGCACTTTCCAGCTATTAGGCTAATTTGTTCTGGGCTCCCGCTGTCCAGCACCACGAGCTGTGCGCTCTTTTGAGAATCTCTTCTCACACCGGGGTTGTAATTAGCCGCCATTCTCCGGACTCCTGCCTCTTCACTTTGACTGATTTTTTTCAATGATAAACCAGCGTGCGTTTAAGTTTACCTTGTGAAATTAGAAACAGGAAGCACCAGAGAGCTGACATTCGGTGTTATTGAGGGATATACATGCGGGCTTGCGGGAGAACACTTAACCTTTTCATTTAACCCCTTAATGTGTTTCCTGTATCCCGTCCGGCTGAGGGCCAATTCAAAGGAGGGTCACCCCTTGACATTCAGCTGCTGTAATGGTGTCCGTATCTCACCAGGATGACTTGTGCATGTTACCGTGGAGACTGGATTAAAATGACTGCGCACATGTGTGTGTTGTGTGTGTGTTGGAAGAGGGTGGTCAATGTCACGGGAGCACAGGAAATAGCCCTCTTATCTACCTGCTGAAGCCATCCAACTTGACACAATAGAAGAATGCCAAATGAATCAAAGTTTAAGGCTCCCTGCCACAACAAATAACCCCATTACCTTTGTGCGGCAGTGAGTGATGGCTCCCACCGACTTTTCACTGTTAATAATTAAAGGACTGGGGCTGCTGTCAGCATTTCATGAATCACATTTTATAGTGAGAGTAACTGGGAGTGGGGTGGCTTTATATTTGCCGGAACAAAAATGACTTGGTATTCTTTAATTATATTGTGTGTTTACAAGTCACAATTATAGTCTGGGGGGGTTCACTTTATTAGCACATTATATAAGAAAGATTTACCTGCTTTGGTTTCTTTATCCAAAATCAACTGTTGACATGTTACTGTAAATTTCAGTCAAGGGTGGTACAAAGGATGAGATGATTATACAATGGTAGAAATGTGCTTTGATTTATGATTATTGAACACCTTAGTCCAAACTAATCTTAGCCGTCAACACCAGTAATAGTCCAACAAGTTTTGTTGCACTCGAATGTTAATCCCAACTAATGAGTAAAATGCTATGCTAATTTAAAATCAACAATTTGCCTTGATGATAGGTTATGTCTCTCTGTGCATTCCATAAATAAAGCTAAACTGTAGATATAGCCAAAAATAAAGCTAATAATTGCCCTGAAGCATGTAGATTACGCAAGTATAGTATGAATAATTCTCAGGTTTAATACCATCATAAACTTTTTTGATATGCTACTGCTGACAAACATGAATATAATTGGAGTTCAATATGGCTCTGTTACACAGCTGTAGAACTATTCAGTGGCACAGAGATAATTTGTATAATTGTTTTTTATGCTAATGATGCATAGCACAAAGATGAAAGTGGTTTGTTTACCTGCCAAATGAAAACGAATGTAATTAAAAAAATACACGTTATTTATAGAAACTCATTTGCTGGCCACTCGACAGACAATCCAGTAAATGAATTACTTGAAGTGGCTCTAAAAAAGTCATTCAGAAGAATCTTCATCTCAACAACTCAGGTAATGAATGTTGTTACACAGATAGTCTGCTAAAAGCTACAATAGAATATTTTTTTCAAATATTAAGTAATTTTGCACAGGTAAAATGAAACTCTAATTAATTCTATCCATCACTAACCTGGCTAACACTGATTGATATGTTTAGCCATGAGTTTGTGAACCCACAAACATTGTGAGAATTCATCTTGCTGGCCAGTTTAATACACAGTTAAACAACAAAATCTACTGATACTATCATTAACTATAAAGCTTTTTGATTTCCGGAGCTGGTTATGAGTATCAGCACTACACTTTAACTCTGAAACACATTACTTTTTATAAAATTGCAATATACCACCTTAAGAATACCCAATCTTTAGGCAAGACACTTGAACCACCTTACATAGTATGAAAGTGGTGTGTGGTCATTGTGGGCGGTGGTGGTCGATTGGTAAAGATTGGCAGCTTTACTTCTCTCAGTCTACATCAAAGCAGCTGCAGCTGCAGAAGTAGCTTACTCTCATCATGTGTGAATGATCATGTCATGTAAAGTGTCCAAAAAGCTTTGTTTATATCTAATGCAATAACATGATTTTTAATTCAATATCAGTACAAAGGTAACAACGTTTTGCAACAACAATATTCTTTGAAAGGCAAATAGTTATGTATTTTATGAGAACTTTACCTAATGATGTTACCCTCCTTTCTTATGTCTGACCTTTGCCACAGTGGGAGTTCTTTTTTCTTTTTTCCTATCATGCACTGTTGCTGGCCTGTCTCTTGTTTGTTATAGCTGGGCTCTGAGCAGGACTCCCATGAGACCAGGCTGATAAACTGTTGACAACCTGCTGTAATTACAGATCTGCCCCTGATAAGTCGAGCCGGTAAGTCCAACCAGACGCAGGGAGCCAGAGATGGTTTGTGTCTCACACTCTGTCATAGTAATAAAGAGATTGTCCCTTTTGATCATCTACAAGTCTGTGCAGATAATTCATATTCTTGCCTTGTTGTGGAGGGAACACAGCATTACTTCTGCTTGCTCCAACTTTCCTCTTCATCTGACTCTTGTTTCTTTGGCTCACTTATAATGGCCACGGGATAGAAATAGATGAAAATAATGAATTGACGGCGCATGTTCTCACGCAAGGCTCCCAGTGACTGCACCGCGCCTGATGGCATTTAGATCGTATTTGTGTTGCTCTGCGGGTGACCCATGTCAAAGAGCAAATCTTCTGCTTTTCATCTGGCTCACTGTCTAATTACAGTGCAGTGAATCATGTTATTTCCTCCCATTGATACGTCTTCTCACTGAGTCATTCAGCAGCCCATATCCACTGCACAAGGAGGAGGAAATCAACCAAATTGTCCACATCTGAGGTCTTTGGATGACGCCTTTCTCGTGCCATCTGTTTGTATTATGCAATTGGGTGTGTTTTTTACCACGGCTATTTTGGTGAAGTTTGATAATTGCACAGCGCGCAGTGGAAAGCAATTTCAAAATGCAAAATGAAAGCTTTTGTGATGCGATGCCAAATGAATGTTTGAAAAGAATCTACGCAGTTTGATAGAAATTTTCATCAACCTTAGTGTCTTAAATTAACCGTTATTTTGATTGTTAAGTGTCATTCAAGTGCGTTATAAAGAGATGTGGGAAGAACTTAGATGAGTTATATTCTTCTTTGATAATAGCTTTGTTGGAAGAAAATTTTATTCACCCACCCAAAACCTGTAAATGTTTTATGTAAATGTGCATTTCTACATACAGAATGGAACTCATGCTTTATGTCCCAGCTTTAACAGTTGTTTTTTCTTTTACAAATTACCTAATTGGCTTTAGTTTTATTTTAGACTTTGGTAAAGTGTCATAGAGAGATAATTTACCTTGTCATGCCGTCACATGGAACCTCTTGGTTGCATGGGATACTTGTAGTGTTTAAAGGGGACTTATTAGGTCAAATCTACATTTCTTTAACAAGGTTTTAACTGTGTTTTCTCATGGTGACTTACAGTCCCTGACAAAAGTCTTGTCGCTTATCCATTTTGTAGAAACAAAAGCTTATAACCTGACTTTAAATTAATCGATTGGTTTTAGAAATGTCTCATATGAAAGCTAAAACCCTCCCAAATTATGCTCAATAAACTAAAATAAATTTGCTTCACTGAAGAAAGATTGATCATTTAATGAACACAAAGGTCAGATTTTGGCAAGACAAAAGTTTTGTCGCCTACAGAAAATTGAACAAATAATTTACTTCAAATACAAAAATATGTTGCATAATGTAGTGGTGCTGTGAGATCCATATTTAATATCTTGTATGACTTCCATGAGCTTTAAGGACTGCATCCATGCGGTTCGACAATGATTCATACAATTTGTTGTTGAAGTCATCAGGAATAGCAAAGAAAGCAGTCTTACATGCCTCCCAGAGTTCATCAAGATTCTTTGGTTTTGCCTTCCATGCTTCCTCTTTCATTCTACCCCAGACATGCTCAATGATGTTCATGTCTGGTGACTGGGCTGGCCAGTCCTGGAGCACCTTGACCTTCTTCGCCTTGAGAAACTTTGATGTAGAGATAGAAGTATGCGATGGAGCACCATCCTGCTGCAAAATTTGACCTGTTTTATGATTGGGAATGTAAGACGTAGCTAATACTTCTTGATATTTTAGGCTGTTGATATTGCCTTCCACCCTGCAAATGTCTCGCACATCCCCATACTGGATGGAACCCCAGACCATGATTTTTCTGCCACCAAACTTAACTGTTTTCTGGGTGAATCTTGGATCCATGTGGTCTCCAGTAGGTCTCCTGCAATATTTGTGGTGGCTGTGATGTAATTCAACCGAGGATTCATCTGAGAAATCCACCTTCTGCCACTTTTCCAGTGTCCATCCTTTTAGCAGGCTGTGGGCCTTGGCAAATGCCACACGGTTTTTCAATTGCCTTTTGTTTAGTGCTGGTTTCTGTGCACTGATTCGACCATGGAGGCCATTTCGAGACAGAATTCTACAAACTGTTGTGGTTGACACAGGGACTTGAGGTGACCAGGCCTGGTGGAGCTCTACTGCAGTGGAAAAGGGGCTGGCCTTGGATTTTCGAATCAACAAACGGTCCTCCCGAGCAGTTGTCTTGCGGGGTCTGCTGGACCTGGGCTTGTCAAAAACATCTCCAGTCATTTCAGATCTTTTTCTTATTCTTTGTACTTGACTCTGAGACACATTAAAGGTGTCAGCCACCTCAGCAGGGGATCTGGTCTTCAGCCTCTTGATAATTAATGCTTTGGTCTCAGGGTGGATCTTAGGCATGTTGTCAGAGGTCAAGTTGCAGTTGATGTGAAGGTCTGGTGTGCTGGGGTTCTTTTTATACACACCCACTAATTGATTGATCAGTAACTGATCACAGGTGAGGCTGTAATCTAGGATTGGGTGCATTATATGACAAGGCGACAAGACTTTTGTCTTGCCAAAATCTGACCTTTCTGTGTTCATTAAATGATCAATCTTTCTTCAGTGAAGCAAATTTATTTTAGTATATTGAGCATAATTTGGGAGGGTTTTAGCTTTCATATGAGACATTTCTAAAACCAATCGATTAATTTAAAGTCAGGTTATAAGCTTTTGTTTCTACAAAATGGATAAGTGACAAGACTTTTGTCAGGGACTGTACTCAAAGATGTATTTTAAGTGATTTGTGCATCTTTGAGTAATTTTGTATAGTCTTGAATTTGAATCTTGATTGCTCCGAAAGTTCCTCTATTCACCTAACCCCTATCTCCGCCCAAGTCTCTGAACTTTCTCTTTTTAGAGTGCAACTGTCACAAAATATTTTAAATCAATGGTGAATCCACTTCAGTGGGGAAAATGGTGAAGGGTACCACCTATTTGACAAACTTAAATAGAGTAAGAATGGTAAGAATTCAACTTTTTTAAAGCTATTTGTATGCTGTAAAACACCTGTTACTGAAGAAATGCATGGGAGATATGTTTAATGCTCTACTGTGGAACATTCCAGGCAAAGAAATAACAGCTTGAGACAAGCAAGTAGTGGACCCTCCACCTTAGAAGTTACACAGTGCACATTTAAGCCTCAATCAACCAAATCCATTTATATTTTAACCATTAGCCTAACTTAAAATCCGTATAGAAAGTGCACAGGCTTGTTTAGGTTATCCTTTGTCTCTGTCAGTCTCTTGCTCTGTAGTGTGCACTATTTGAGCTGACAGCACGTCTGTTGTCAGTCCACTGTCTGTCACCGCCTCTCTTATGCTGAACGCAGTGGGAGCCATAGAGAGATCTGGAGAGCATTCTGTCACGGCACTCATGCCGGGAGCAGATGCAAACTTCTCCCAAAAGTTTGAGGGACATCTGCAGAAAGGTCGCTGTTGTTTACCTGTGTTTGTTTCACATTTACATCTAAATTAGTATGGGAGCTTTGTATTTGTTTTTAACTTTTTGGCAAGTTCAAACGCAGTTGAAAAGTTAGCAAGTTAAATTATCATATATGTTTTTTTGGTGTGTGAAAAGACATTTACAATTCAAATGTGTCGGGGTACTAACAGAAAAATAAAAACAGAGCAGCTTTGGTCTGACTTGGGCATTTTTTTTCTGGATCCTCTTCAATGATCACCCTCTTTGCATATTACAAAGATTCATGCAAGATTTACATTATGTTTGATAAGAATCCTAAGGCTAACTACTGTGTGGTATAACTGCAAAGTAGTTCCAGCAGCAGTTAATCCCTGGTCTGTATCATTACACTATAAGCACCATAGCAATGGCTAAAAAAATTAGCTGCACCATGACGTGCGGGGCCCCACCCTGGAGCCAGGCCTGGGGTGGGTGCTCGCCAACAAGCGCCTGGGGGCCGGGCCTTCCCTCACGGGGCCCGGCCGGGCTCAGCCCGAAGGAGTGACGTGGGGTCGTCCCCACGTGGGCCCACCACCCTCGGGAGGATCCATATGGGGCCGGTGCAGAGAGATCTGGGCGGCAGTCGACGGCGGGGGCCTCGGCGACCGGATCTCCGGACATGGAGACTATCTCTGGGGACATGGAATGTCACCTCGCTGGGGGGGAAGGAGCCTGAGCTTGTGCGGGAGGTTGAGCGTTACCGACTAGATATAGTCGGCCTCACCTCCACGCACAGTTTGGGCTCTGGAACCCAACTCCTTGAGAGGGGCTGGACTCTCCATTTCTCTGGCGTTGGCCGCGGGGAGCGGCGGGTGTGGGCCTGCTCATTGCCCCACAGCTCAGCCGCTGTGTGTTGGAGTTCACCCCGGTGAACGAGAGGGTCGCGTCCCTGCGCCTTCGGGTCAGGGACAGGTCTCTCACTGTGGTGTCGGCCTACGGGCTGAACAGCAGTGCAGAGTACCCGGCCTTCTTGGAGTCCTTGGGAGGGATACTAGACAGTGCACCGACCGGGGACTCCGTTGTTCTCCTGGGGGACTTCAACGCCCACGTGGGCAACGACAGTGACACGGCCTCCCCGATCTGAACCCGAGCGGTGTTTTGTTATTGGACTTCTGTGCTAGTCACAGTTTGTCCATAACGAACACCATGTTTGAGCACAAGGGTGTCCATAAGTGCACGTGGCACCAGGATACCCTAGGCCGCAGGTCGATGATCGACTTTGTAGTCGTGTCATCTGACCTCCGGCCGCGTGTCTTGGACACTCGAGTGAAGAGAGGGGCTGAGCTGTCAACTGATCACCACCTGGTTGTGAGTTGGGTTCGCTGGCGGAGGAGGAAGCCGGAAAGACCTGGCAGGCCCAAGCGTGTAGTGAGGGTCTGTTGGGATGTCTGGCGGAGCCCTCTGTCAGAGGGGCTTTCAACTCACACCTCCGGGAGGACTTCTCCCGGATTCCGGGGGAGGCTGGAGATATGGAGTCCGAGTGGGCTTCATTCTCTGCCTCTATTGTCAGTGCGGCTGCTCAGAGCTGTGGGCGTAAGGTCTGTGGTGCCTGTCACGGCGGCAATCCCCGAACCCGGTGGTGGACACCGGAAGTAAGGGATGCTGTCAAGCTGAAGAAGGAGTCCTATCGGGCCTTGCTGGCTCGGGGGACTCCTGAGGCAGCTGATGGGTACCGGCGGGCCAAGCGTGCTGCAGCCCGTGCGGTTGCGGAGGCAAAAACTCGGAGCTGGGAGGAGTTCGGGGAGGCCATGGAGGAGGACTATCGGACGGCCTCGAAGAGGTTCTGGCAAACCGTCCGGCGCCTCAGGAGGGGGAAGCAGTTCTTCACCAACACTGTTTACAGTGTGGGGGGAGAGCTGTTGACCTCGACTGGGGACGTTGTCCGGCGGTGGAAGGAATACTTTGAGGATCTCCTCAATCCCACCGTCACGTCTTCCAAGGAGGAAGCCGAGGCTGGGGACTTGGAGACGGACTCATCCATCACCCTGGCTGAAGTCACTGAGGTGGTTGGAAAGCTCCTTGGTGGCAAGGCTCCGGGGTTGGATGAGATCCGTCCTGAGTACCTTAAGTCTCTGGATGTTGTGGGGCTGTCTTGGCTGACACGCCTCTTCAACATTGCGTGGCGGTCGGGGACAGTACCTCTGGACTGGCAAACCGGGGTGGTGGTCCCTCTGTATAAGAAGGGGGACCGGAGGGTGTGCTCCAACTATAGGGGGATCACACTCCTCAGCCTTCCCGGTAAGGTCTATGCCAGGGTACTGGAGAGGAGAATCCGGCCGATAGTCGAACCTCGGATTCAGGAGGAGCAGTGTGGTTTTCGTCCTGGCCGTGGAACACTGGACCAGCTCTATACTCTCCATCGGGTGCTCGAGGGTTCATGGGAGTTTGCCCACCCGGTCCACATGTGCTTTGTGGATCTGGAGAAGGCATTCGACCGTGTCCCTCGTGGTGTCCTGTGGGGGGTGCTCTGGGAGTATGGGGTCCGGGGCCCTTTGCTAAGGGCTGTCCGGTCCCTGTATGACCGGAGCAGGAGCTGTGTTCGCATTGCCGGCAGTAAGTCAGACCTGTTCCTGGTGCATGTTGGACTCCGCCAGGGCTGCCCTTTGTCACCGGTTCTGTTCATTGTATTTATGGACAGAATTTCTAGGCGCAGTCAGGGGCCGGAGGGGGTCCAGTTTGGGGACCACAGGATTTCATCTCTGCTGTTTGCAGACGATGTTGTGCACTGGGGCGGTTTGCAGCCGAGTGTGAAGCGGTTGGGATGAGGATCAGCTCTTCTAAGTCCGAGACCATGGTTCTCGACCGGAAAAAGGTGGCTTGCCCTCTCCGGGTGGGTGGAGAGTCCCTGCCTCAAGTGGAGGAGTTCAAGTATCTCGGGGTCTTGTTCACGAGTGAGCTGAGCCGAAAGGCGAAGCTCTCGATTTACCGGTCAGTCTTCGTTCCTACTCTCACCTATGGTCATGAGCTCTGGGTAGTGACCGAAAGGACGAGATCGCGGATACAAGCGCTCGAAATGAGTTTCCTCCGCAGGGTGGCTGGGCGCTCCCTTAGAGATAGGGTGAGGAGCTCAGTCACACGGGAGGAGCTCAGAGTAGAGCCGCTGCTCCTCCACGTTGAGAGGAGCCAGCTGAGGTGGCTCGGGCATCTGTTTCGGATGCCTCCTGGGCGCCTCCCTCGGGAGGTGTTCCGGGCATGTCCCCCCGGGAGGAGGCCCCGGGGAAGACCCAGGACACGCTGGAGGGACTATGTCACTCGGCTGGCCTGGGAACGCCTCGGGATTCCCCCGGAGGAGCTGGAGGACGTGTCTGGGGTGAGGGAAGTCTGGGAGTCCCTGCTTAGGCTGCTGCCCCCGCGACCCGGCCCCGGATAAGCGGACAAAAATGGATGGATGGATGGATGGATGACGTGCAGTGGAGATACTTTTCCAATATACAGATACCTTTATCTATTTTAACATGTTCCTTATATCCAATTATTGTAATGTTTCATTTTACGTTAAAATCAACATTCCACAACTTACACATGATTAAATTTGTAGTTAACTGCTGTCTTTTCATTTACATTTTTAAATTAAGCCTCTCTTTAATGTGATCTGTTGGCATAATTTTTTTCTTATTTATCCATTGCTTTGTAAATCTCTACCAGATCAATGACTGTAAAAGTAACAATTAACCCAAGGTCATTTATTGATTAACTGCCAGTCACAAAAGGACCTGAGTATGTTTATCTGTCACCTGAAAACTCCACCTGAACTTTGATCCATTCAGACAATAACCCATGACTTTCTCATTTAGATATCTGGGTCAATTAGGAGCAAGTTGTTTGAATGAAGTGGCTAATTGTCTTTTGTCTCATCAGCGCTAACTACATTTACAGTTTGCTGCGCAGCCCTTTTGTTTCCCAAGGCTATAGAAGTTAATGTATCTGGCCTCCACTTTGCACTCTGAGCAGTGTTTACGGAAGAGATGACGCGCTAAAAAGGAAAAGGTTTCTAACTGACTTTTAAAATTGTCCTCTATTGTCAAGATTGTAGTATCTAAAAGTTTATTGTTGTAAGTTTGAAATGACAACATACATTTTGACGTTTTTTTATGACGCAACAATAGAACAATCTTCAAAGTTTCCTGGCAGCGTCTGTCAGATATTCCTGACATTTGTCCTTGCATTGTACTTTGGAAGTCTTAATGCTGACTACTGACTTACTTTAACTGCTGTTTAGAGATCAGCACATTTTGGTTGTATATGTATATGTATTTAGTGTTTGTTTACATGCTTTTCTTGTCGATATTTAAAAAAATTCACTAACACTCAAATTAATTATGTATTTGTAGTTTATTAAGGCTAATTAAGATTAAGTTATAATAATAAATTGTACCCCAAATTGTAGGGCTGTTGTACTTTAGGATTAAAATAAGGCCACACCAAAAAGGAGAAGGTATGGAATGAGTTAGTTGTGGGTTTATGAGTTTATCATCCCATTTACATACTGTTTCTTAGTATTTTTATATTATTATTATTACTATTATTATATTATTTAGATATATATATTATAAATAGTGTAGGTGTAGTATTGTGAATGCAGTTTAAGTCAAATAAATGGTCAGGCCATAGAGAAACTTAAAATCAGAGTTTCCCATTTGATCAATTAATCAATCAGTAGGATATGATTCGTATTTTTAAATATTAATTTAGAAAAGCATTTTCTGATTTGCAGAAGTGACTAATTTTTCTGAGTTTGCCCAAAATAATAGAATTATGTTGCTGTATTTGAGATCACTTGCATTTTTCAAAAACATCATTATCGTACAAAATTGACCTTATCTAAAGTGGAGTCAAATTGCTTGAGAAGGTCCAGTAGGCTAGCCAATTTGAGCCGTATGTTGTACCTAATGCCCTTCCAGATAAACCTCATGCATCTACAGCTGTTGGCTCTGCTTGAGTATTTCTGTTCATTTTAATTTGACACTTGCACAAGGACATTACTAATTCTTTACAAAGTAAGAATTATAAGTGAAAATATTGCATATATTAAAATAGTCACAGTAAACGTCCTATTGTGATTCACTGCAGTAGAGGAACTGAAACTGTACCCTTGACCTTATTCAAATGGACTGCACTTTCTTTGTTTGGTCTCAAGGTTTTTTTTACATTTTAAAATGACTAACACATTTAGTGTTTTCTGCAAAAGTATTTTCTCAATCTCGCAGTCAGGTGGCGGTAACTGGTAAGCAAGAGGCAGACTGATGTATCTTCCATCTTTTTGATGCTAGAGCAGCTGTCAGCTCAAGCGTGATGCGGGCCCTAATTAGACGTGATGGTTTAATCAGCCTAACGAAGCCCACTCACTCCTCTCTCCATGTGAATGAGCCAACAAGTGTGTGAATGGCGAGAGAGCCCCTGCGCACTGGTAATGGCTGGAAATAGGAATCTGAAGTTGTTTTTTTAAAGGATGTGTTATGCAAAATGTACTTCATATTATATTGTTCCATTATCAAATCCATAAATAGAGTTGTATTTTGCTTCATTGAGGCTTCTTTCATTAATTCATCAATCCAAAGTGGTCTTCTCTGTGCTCTGTTTGCATTTTGCCTGATTTGTTGCTTCACAGGTAAAAACTTGAATTTCTCCTGTGCAGTTTTTAAGTCTATAAACCACCACCAGACTTGTTTGGACATTATTTTAAGTTAGAAATTGTGAAATACTAATTCCACTGTGACCAAAAGTGTGTTTAAAGAGAATTAAAGCCACAAGTATAAATAATATGTCTTCTTTAAACAAAATCAATAATAGCAGATAAACTTGTCAGCAGATACAGAAGAATGGTGGGGTTCCCTTGGTCAGGAAGTGATTAAACAGCCAAGTTTGAAAAGCGTAATAAGGATTCAGAAAATGTGTCCGTACAGAGATTTAAATGCATTCTATTATCAACATGCTGAGACAGTTTTTACATTACACAGAGTAGAAAAGTAAGGCGGAAAAGCAAAGTGGTGTCCGGCAGAGATGAAAACAAAGAGGGAGGGGTGTACGATATGATAATAGATTCACTACAGAGTCAAAGCAATTTCCAGTCCTAACCTCGTCCGAACCAGCTGATGATTAAAAACACAGGCGGGGTCACCTTGTTCCAGCGCTCCTCTGACTGGCCCGAATTAGGGACACTTAAGGATTCATGACATGCAACAGCACAAAGAACATTTGGATGTATGAATGAGGACACAGGCAGTTAATGAGAGTGTAGATAGCACTGTTATGAGGGAATAGAATGCATCTGATGGCAAAGTCAACCCTTGTGAGCTTTAAGATGTGTTAGAAAGGTTTTACCTCCTCAAAAACATACTTGAACTTGTGTTTTGTTTCACTCACACTTGTTTGAATAATCCTGCATTATAAGTCTTTCTACATCTCCAAAGCTCAAAATGCTCTATTTCACCTTGGGATGTCATGAAGTGGTAGTTTACAAGTTACCAGCTACTGTACCTCAGTAGCGACTGTAAATTTCAGGTCTGAAATAATCCAGATGATTTCAGTGAAGGTGTATGGACTTTAAAAACACAGCGGAGCACTTCCTGTATAACCCTATGACATCACAAGGTGAAACAAAGTGTTTTCAGTTTGAGAAAAGAAGTCAACCTAAATATGAGGGATTTGTGTGTTAGGCATGTGTGAATGAAAGAAAACACAACTCCAGGCATGTTTTTGATGAGGAAACAACATTATAACATAGAGCAGAAATGTGTGTAATATGGGTCCTTAATGTATAGCTAAATGTATTGTGTTTTATGTTAAATTGCAGAACTTGCACATTCCCATTAGAAAGTCTCAAAAATATCTAATTATATTGTTGTTAATTCCACATATTTTGTTAGCATGGGTAGATTTGCATTATTGCAGATGCTACTTTTCTCACCCTGATGAAATGTTAGTGCAATAATTTTTGTAATTTTGTAAAAGATTGAATTTATTGCCATTAAATTACTCAATATCATGATTTATACAGTTTACTCAGATTTTCATACCACAAATCACAGTACACTTTAGACCAAGTAGCTTACCATTTTATTGTGTAGGCAGGCAACAAACAATTTAAACAATATTTTAAGACACTTTTCAGGATCACAGCATTGCAAATATTTACTTTACATTCATAATAAAGAGATCCAACATCAAGAGCCTAATTTACTAACTTACTAAAGCGTGTATAATAATGGATAAGATAAATTGCGTCACTCACATTTCTGTTAGTTATTATGGCATTAAGTCATCCCAGTATTACAGGGACATTTCTGAAACCTTATTACATTTAATTGGGCTACACGGATGTCACTATAAACCTATATTGCCTGGTCTTTCCTGTGTAGCCTGTAATTACTGATGGATGATGTAACAGGGGTCAATGTTTTTTACTAATGAACAAGTACATCATTAGTGAAAACCCTACAGGCATTACTTTTAATACTATCATTCACTTTTTTCTCTCAAATTCTTCTGAAATATATAGCGGCAAACAGCATAGCGATAGTAGCTGGTCTCTAATTGCGGTGTCGGTTTTGACCTTGTTATCTCCTGCACGCTGAAGGATGGCTGAGATTTTTCCATGTCACTTAATGTGTTTATTATCATGCTTTAGTAAAAAGGGGCTGCCATCTAATGAGCAGAGATGGGAACAGGACTATCATTACACGGCAGGCCCCTGGGCAGCAAATTAAGTGTGAGCAAGTGACAGAGAGGAAGAGGCTCAAGTCGTGTTGCAATAATCCGAGATGTGTCTGTGATTAGCAGCCAACATGCAAAGGCAGTCAGTCCTGTGAGAGACGGCTGTACAGCAGGGCAGGCATCAAACTACTGCTGCTTTAATATTGTTTCATTTGATCAATAACACAGCAAGAACATACTGTAATTTAGGAATAGGTTTGGGTTCATTGTGTATTTGCCAGTGTTTGTACTAAAGTAAAGGTCAGTAACCAATTTGTATACAAGTTGGGCTGTCATATTCTTTCAGTTACACTTTTTACTGTTGGGTTTCTTCTAAATGTTGTAACTCCTGTACATTTTTACCTGACGTGATCTGTTTTTTACAAGATGTCCACTTATGACCACTTAGGGCACCATACAGCCTTTTGTAGAACTCATACACCAGCCTACAGAATCAGTCAGTGACAGTAATACAAAGTGAAAAAGTCATATATTCAAGTATATTTAAAGGTACAGTATATAACTTAACTAACAAAACTGAATTAAACTCTTCACTAAATAAGAGTCAGGTTTGTGGAGATGCAAAAATATTTTTTTCTGTGGAATGAAAACAACCAAAATAGAAACAAAGAACCTTTAATTTTAGTCTATTTTTGCACAAACGCTTTATACTGTGACTTAAAAACTACACTTACATTACAGTTTAGTCCAGTTACATTCAGTTGTTGTAGTAGTAGTAGTTGTAATTTCATCCAGTATTGCTATTACCCTTTTCCTCTCCGCTGTATCTCATCCACTAATCTCTACCTCTCCATTTGCTTAACCTTTAGGGCAGACAAGATTACACGACTTCCATTTGAAAACACGGGCGTACATCCTTCATCTAACACCCAATTTCCTCTTGGCTAACCGGGGGGGGGCTCTGGGTTAATGGCTTCAGAGGTAACCCACTGCTAACCTCTTTGCTTTACAGTGCCTTGGAGACCAATCAAAGGGTCTGATGGCTTCCCACTCACCTGTCCCAAACCCGGGGTCACGTCAGCCAGCTTGCCCTCGCTAATTGAGCCATCTCAGCCTTTTAGACACAATGAAACAGATGGAATGAAAACAGCAAAGGACAGAGGAATACAGAACAGAGATATTTTATAACAGGTCAGCAGCAAACTCAAAAGCGTTGATAAAGCAACAAACCAAAAGCTGAGACATCAGTTGTGTGGACCGCAGCAGCTCTTTGGATTGTGCTGTAAATACCTTTGCAGTATCCCTCCGAAATCTAATTACATTCAGAAGTACCTCTGACATCTGGCGTTTGTTGTGCGTAGTATGGGAAAGGTTATGTTTAGGGCAAAATATGTTGTTTATTTCAATATGTGAAATAAAATGAACCTACATGAATAAAATGAAAGGTTCTTTGATATTGCAAAATGTAGACACTAATAGGGTAACCAAATTCACTCTGGCAAAAAAGGCAAGCGGTTTATCTCTTTCCAATAGGAAGAGGAATACAAAATACAGGATACAAAATGATGACTTTAATATTGATTACTTGCAGGACTGGCCTGTCCATACCCCCCATTTCCAAAAACTAACATTTTGAAATGAGCTAACATTAACATCAATCAGTCTCAAGTTGCATGTGTTATAAAGGTGCACTGTGTAACTTCTTGGGTGGGGGTCCGTCACCTGCTTGTTTCTGTGGATATGTCATTGCTTTGCCCAGAATGTTCCACAGTATGACATTAAACAGCTCCCTTACATTTATTCAATTACAGGTGGTTTTATAGCTCAAAAATGCCTAGAACAGGAATTCTGACTGTGAGCAGGGTTGACTCTCCACAGATCTGACCTATAATAATATAGTGTGGTTTTGTCTCCATGAAGATAGAAGATTCAATACCATATTGTGAAACATTCCAGACAAAAAAATAACATGAAGAAAAGCATTTGACGGGCCCTCAGCCATCAAAGTTACACAATGCATCTTTAATCTGTTGTAGCTCAAAATCACAAGTACATTTTACATGCATTTAGGTATTTTTAATTGTATTTAAAATGTTTGAAGTGTATTTTATTTTTGTGCCATTCTTCTTCCTTTCCCCCATAATCTAAACTCTAAGTACAGACGTCTGCTCAGGTCCCTCCTCCATAATCCTACATACTTCCTCTCCTCCCCATGCTCACCCTGCACTACCCCTCTGCTGCTCTCGTGAATATTTATCAGGCCTTACATTATCTTAGCGAAGAAATCATCTTAGTTTTTCCTTTCCCTGCTATAAACACACTATAAAGCATTCCTGACCCAATAACAAAAAATATTAATGCCCTGCTTGCAATTTTTCCTCTGTTGAGATACGCAGGACTCTACCCATTCCTTTTGTTTAGTCTATCGCTGCTGTCACCTTGAACCTGGCCTTACCTGCTCTATTGACAAAGTGAAAAAGTCTGGGAGAAGTGATTAGACATGGCGCGCTACCGATAACTGCTCTGACTGCGTTTTAATTTGCTGTTTGGCATTTGATTTCCGCTATTTGATGTGTAATCACGGCCTGTTTATCATAACATAAGTTGGAATATAAATGCCATCAATGCGCATTAGCTTCCTGTCGTCTTTCTCTGTAGGAAATGGGGTATTGATGCAGTCAGACAGGCTAACCACACGGATATCCATGCCCGTCAAAGGGACAGGTGGTCAGAGAGGTGGTCAAAAGTGGTATAAGGCCTGCTGTGGAGAATATCAAATATGGCCAGTTGCCATGGCTCATGTAGCAAACAGGAAGAAGACTGAAATGGAAGATTAGCCTTGCTGTCCACAGACCGGGCGACTCTGGAGAGCTGGTCGTTTAACTTTAGGTCAGTGGTCCGCAGAGAATGAGAGAGATGAGGAATAAAGAAGGGCAATATGGCTGCCAGAAAATGTCACCAAATAATAGAAAAAGAGGCTAGAAAAAGGCTAGAAAAAAAAAAAATCTTTTCAATATACATTTAAAATTCAGTCAAACCTTTTAGTGTTGTCAAAACAGTACAACATTGTAAGATTGTAGGCTATAATAGAGACCAAAAGAGATGAAGTTGAGAATTTGTACTTAAATGACTACTGTCAGAGAGAAGACAGGAGCAAATTATGAAGTTATTTCTTCATTAGTTAAAGGGCCCGTATTATGCTGTTTGAATATTTGCTTCATATAGTTTTCTACCATATGGTACAAGATTAGGTTGAAAAACCTCTTATTTTTTGAGTAATGAGATTTTGTATTAAGAAAGGTCATGGTAACGGAGGGAAAAGTAACGGAGGGAAAATTGTGCAAGCAAGTAGAAGGTGCATGATTTTGCATAATTTGTCAGCTTTTTTCTTCCGAAAACTTTAATATTACTTCAAAATGAAAGGTAATTAATTCTATAAAATATGTCAGTCCTTCCAAGCTAATTTTTATCATAAATACTTTTTTTTAAATCATGTACCTTCATCAACAGTTCAAAGATGGAATAACAGAAGATATGATGAAATACATCAATTTATTTACATGATTTACAGGTCTTTGAAATTTGGGAAATAATTTTTGGTCCATGTTGCATACATGGTCTATTTAAAATGTATGGAACTTCAGAACCAAAAATTTTACAAAAAAAAGGTAAACAGTTTCATAAACTAGAGTACATATGCTATCTGTTGAATACATTTTTATATCAGATGCATTAACTTGAATTTTTGGCCTTGCTGTATACTTCTGCTTGACCGGGCCCAGTTGTGTTTTATTTCATTTGTCACAAAAATCCTGTATATTTAGGCGTTCTTCTCTCAAATAGAAAATGCTCTTCCACTTTGTGATCTCATGTGGTAATATAGGAAATACTTCACTGTGCTTTTAAACTCCATAAATATTCATTCAATGTGTATTCGATTTAGCAACAAAAGTGCTCCCTCATTTCTATTTCACCTCAAAACATCCCTATCTGTACCACAAGCCCACTGCATGATACACAAGCTTCTCTTTGCCGCTAGAATCTGCATAGTTAGCACCCTGACTTTTTAATATATTCAAAACTTATCCAACTTTTCCACTGCTCTACATTCTGCTCACATAGTGTGCTAGTTGTTTGCTATTGCCCGCTAAATGATAGAGAAAGATTTATACATAGGCTAGCACTTGGGTCAAACGCCTTGTTTTTCTTCGAGGCGGTGCCCCTTAATAACAGCCATAACGAGACCTGACAGAGAATTAATATAAATTAAAAGGGGCCATAGCGCGCCTACAAACTTGTCTTCATTAATAGGTAAGTGACAATATAATTTTGGCCGGTGCAGTCTTTGCCAAGAGGCTGATAGAATGTGAACAGGCGCTGCCAATGAGTTATTCCATTGTTTTGGCGCATAATTAGACTGTGATAAAGCTTTATGATGGAGGACAGGAAGGCGTATGGTAAAATAAAGCCTCGGGGACGTCGCGTACCGGCTTATTTCATTTTGGGGAGTGCTAGCTGTGGTTAAACTCTTTGAAAGTCTGTTCCTCTGGTGCTTTATATGTACGTGCTCAACTCTGTATCGATTTGGAAAATGGTGAAAGAGTATAGGGCAGGTGGAGAGGTCTAAAAGCCAGCCTAAATAGGTTAATGCCGAACAGAGAGAGCGAGCGGAGCCGAGATGATCACATAGCGCACTGGTGAGGCCATGTATAATCCCTTTATGAAATTAGCCGGGCGCACTGGGAGCCACGGGCCTCAGCGCTCATACTGCAGCCTCTCATTTAAATTGACAGCATTAATCCTATAGTTATGTAAGTGTCTTGAGTGGCTATTGGGTCTTTGAACTTCTGTATATTATGCCCCAGTGAGTTTCAAGTGGAACCTGTCATAGTCACTAAAAATAAAAAAAAGTTATTAAAAAAAGTTTAAAATGAAGTCTTATCTAGAGTTGGGAAGATTTTTGAAATAACAATAATATCGTTAATCTTGTTTTGAAGAAGAAAATGTAATATTGAGTATATTTTTATCTAATAAACATGCTTTAAAAAAAGAGCTGATTAAAATGGGGGAAAAATGTGAAATCCACACAGTGGTGTAAAGTTATTAATTTCCCTTGTGGATCAATAAAGTCTAAGTCTGAGTTATAGTGACATTTTTGCACTTTTTGTAGGTGTACCTACAACTGATACATTGAAAAACAAATTTTAACACATTTCTATTGGACATGGACATTGAATATAATGTCATCTGAATGTCCTTATGGGGCAGTCACCAGTTATTGCAATCATTAAATTGAATAGTATGAAAGCACATTAACTTCTAATTACAATTAATTAGTTATTTTATATCATGTATAAAATAAGCATGGATTCTACCTGGATGACTGAGGGATTAAAAAGAGAAAAAAATATATAAAATAAAGTTGTCAATAGTCAAAAAATGTATTTGACAGATTTGCTCAAATGTGTCTAGCATGCAGTAATACACAATACTTAACAATTGTAGCAAAAAGTAACTATTCATTTCTTATCTTTCATATATTTTCTTCACTTTTTGAAGTGTAGTTTGAAAAGTTAACTTACAGGGTTTTATACTATGAAAAATAGCACTCTTTCAGAACAACCAATGTTTTTGTTATTTCCACTCTTCAATAAATGATAAAGGCACTCTACTCCATGCAGTCTAATACCTTCTTAAATAATTTAGGATTAACTTCTGAAATACCAATTGAACATGTACTTTTTCCCTAAATATCACTTACACCCTTTAAACTGTCCAACCTCCATGTTTTCTTACATAGTTATATTTCTCTCTGTCCACAGCTGTCCTCCTCCCAAGCCCTCTTGCTCCTACCACTACCCTGCTCCTGCCACCACCCTGTTCCCCCATAGTCATCTGTCTTTGTTCCCGCTGATGTCCCGTTATATATCAGAGCCCGAGATGAATGCAGTTAACAGACTGTGACACGACCATTAACTACCGCTGTAATAGAAGTGTAATGGAATCAAACCCCCATCTCTCCACCTCGACAGGTAAATGTTTAAAAACCTGCACCTGTCTTTTCCTTCTCTCTCATGTTGTTAGTTTTGCCTTTTATCTGTCTTTTTTTTCCCTCTCCCCGCATCCTTCCTTCTTCCCTCACCTCTGTCACAGTTGCCCTTGAACTGGCATCAAAAGACCTGCAAGATAAAAGTACCCAATTGTCCATTTTCCGAGTGATACTGACCAGACAGATCCACTGATGTCTGCTTTTAATGCCCCATGTCTCGAGGATAGAAAAAAAGCAAGAAAAAAACAGTGTCATTGCTACCCTGCCCACACTATCCTATCCTTAGACTTGCTTGTGTATTCCCGTATGAAATTACCCTATTGATTTGCGAAGAAATGGGCGTTTATGGTGTAGCTCTTGAGTTACAGGGGATAATGGAAGTCGTGTTATGCACCGAGGTAGACAGAAAATCATTGGGAAGGGGAGAGTAGTCATATCTGCAAAATGATCACATCCATGGACGTACGCGAGCAGCTCGGTGAGTCACTGTCAAAGCGCCAGGACATTTTTCACCATTATTTTCACTATTTGTGGATAAATCACATTATCAGTCTCTTCTCAGACCACATTCATTTGTTTCACTGAGCTTGTCTTACAATATTACATGCTACATATATTGGGTCTGTTTTTTCAACAACCTGTGCTGAATTGTATTAGGTGTCAGTAGAGGACATAAAGTGCCATAACATGTGAATTTGGAAATATTTTAAGCAGCTGATTTGTGATCTGATTTGACCTCGGTCTAATGACAGATTAGTAAGCAGTGAGTAATGGTAGTTTTAGGGAGTATTTAGAATATTGTAGTATCTTTGGAATGTTTCACAGTATGGCATTAAACTTATTTATCTCTACGGAGAACAACGAGTTACACAACCAGGCCAAGTTACAGGTCAGATCTGTAAAGAGGTGAGGTGAGCTCACAATACGAATTCATGTTGCAATAAAAACACCTTGCACAAATACTAATGATAGTTGTGGTATTTTACTGTGACTCACATCCTTGCCTCATTTTTCTGAAGAACATTATGCGCTAGGTTACTTTTTATGCATAATATTTGTAGAACTTTAGTTCACTGCAGGTGTACTGGTATCCTTTGCTTACAGTGTAATTGTCATAGCAACAGGCATAGATTTTTGATTGACAATCAGCTATTTAGATGACTCACGTCTCAACAGCGTTGCTCTTGCCTTAACTATAGTTTTTCATTCTTTTAAAACAAGCCATGACCTGTTTCTTGAGTTGCTTAAATGTTTCCATAATTCATAAATGTAAAAGGGAATAGCAAATGTTACTTAGTAATGCAGAAGAATTTTTGAATTCTTCCCAAATGTCAAACTTTATTTACAGGCATCATAGGGAGTGTGGTTAATTGTGTGCTTTAAATGGCTGATGGTTAGTTGAAAATATTGAAAGAGGCACTCTGACCTCGTCTATGGCCTATGGTGTCACCTGCTTTTCTCCATATAGATACATTGCCATGCTGTGGTACATTCCTAGCAAAACAACAACGTCTCCATAAAGATATCCACCAAGCATATGGCACACCTTCCACAAAAAGTTTAATTGTGCACGTGTAATACTAGAACTTTAATACAGAATTGTTGCAGTTTGATTTATTTGAGCGTGAATACAGGTTAGATTGATTTAGTGTTTCATTTGATTGTGAAGTTCTACATGCTGAATATGTTTTGTTTTATGAGCATCAAACAGAATATAATGGAGACTGTAATAAGTTATACATTGACCAAAAATAAGATTCAGAGGAGCATTTACCCCTGAATTACGTGTCTTAAACCCAGACCTATAGGGTTATAAGATTATCTTTATTATAACTTTTCTATACTTTTGTACAGTACTATACATTTGAAGAATTCCTGTCTGATTTAATGACCATTGATTTGTATGGGTGTTTTGACACTCGTGAAAAGCCCACTCTAGTCTTTCAACCCCGATTCCCACAATCCCTCACTCAACCAGTCGATCCTGGCCAAACACTGTCAATCGCGCAGCATCCCCTTGTACACAGAGCTCGCCATCCATCTGCTAGCACGTCCGCTAAACCTTTATTGATGGCCACACGGTAACAAAATCCGCCCTTGACCAGCCTCGGCAGCCCTCACATCACAGCTAAACCCAGAAATGTTTTAAAAATTAAATACCACAGATATGGCATACGCGGGTTATCGAGCCATCAGAGGCATGCTTTGTGTAAAAATAACCCCACTCTCTGATTACAATATGAGGAGAAATGTGCAGAAAAGATACAATTCTGTGCATGACTGTTTTTAGTGGCATTGGCCTTGAAGGGCAGTGTTGAATGTCAGCAGCTTGTGAAGCAGTTGATGAGATTTTAGTCAGAAACAGCTTGCATGATGGGAATATTTATCTTTTAGAAAAGTTTTGAGGAAACAGAAGCGGCCGGCATGATAAGTGGAAGTTGTGGGGTTATAGGTTGTGTTCCGGTTTGAGAATTTGATGATGTCATAATTTCAGATGGAGAGCCTATGGAGCTGTAATGTAGCCAGTCCATTACTTGGGCCTAGGGCTAGTTAAAAGGTAAAATGAGGAACTGAAACAAAGTTTAAGAAATGTTTATTGAAAATGTATGTGCAGATTGACGTTACCTGTAAAAGAAAAGGGAAAAAGTAAAAGTGCATTTAAATTGAAGTAATTGTACTTACCCTCTGGTGTGGTCTGCCTCAGGTGCTCCGGCCAAAAGAGTCCCCGGGGAGCCAGAGCACCTTAAGAAGGTTCCGGGGCAGCCAACCATGTTGTTTGGAGGAGGGGAGCACACATTTTTAACTGGTTCTATTTAGTATTTTAAAACATTTGAACACTGCTAATTTAAATAAAGATATATATATATTTGTAATGTATGTAATTGGATGTTGTTTGGGCACTGTTTTGATAGTTGTTTTTAGATATTAAATGTACAAATTATTGGTGCTTACCTGATCGTTAAAGTGGGCTCACCCAATTAGTACAGGGCCTTTAAAAGAAGCCAGCCTCACCTTGTTTAGGGAGAGGTGCTGTGTGAGCGCAGGTAACTGCTATGCCTGTTTTAACCTTTTTTGAACTTTTGTAAATAGTTTTTTTGTCTTGTTGGGAATAAATGCACTGGGATCTGCACAGAAAACTGGCTCAACTTGACTCTGTTCCTCTTCAAACCGCTAAGGTTGCCACCAGGCTATTACATTTGGTGTCGGAAGCTGGGGCCCATGCAACAGAGTAACTAAGGATGAGTACAAGAAGAAAAGTGCAGATTAACGAGTATGTGGATCCTGACGAGGGGACAAGTGCACCTGCCAACCAAGGGGCTGGAGCAGCTTGCAAACCAGGGGACAAGCTTGAGGAGTTGACCGCGCTGGTGATGTCACTCGCACAGTCCCAGGCAGCCAGAGATCTGCGTCTAGAAAAAGAGGCAGCACAACAAGAAATGAGATGGAAAACCATGCAGCACCAGATGATGGAAATGCAGTCCTTGGTGACTCGCGTCATCCAAGGACAAGACCAAGAGCAAGAAATTGCTCCCCCTACAGACCAGAATGAAAACACTCAAGATGAAGGTCCCAGTGTCTGTGAGTACAACAGATTCTTCAGAGAGATTGTAGTTCACAGAGAGCCAAAGTTGTTTCCTCTCTCACCTGACGATGACATTGAACATTTTCTCACCACATTTGAAAGAATGGCTCAAGTCTGCAAATGGCCAAAAGAGGAGTGGGCGCTCCGCCTAGTGTCTCTACTCACAGGCGAGGCCCGCAGTGCATATGTTCAAATGGACTTTGCTGATGCTGAGGATTATGAAAAGGTTAAAGGAGCAATATTGATAAAATATGAAATAACTTCAGAGACTTACCGTCAAAGATTCCGTTCCACAGAGATCCTTCCAGACGAAACCCCAAAGGAGCTGTATGTGCGACTGAAGGACCTGTTCTCAAAATGGGTCAAACCCGAAAAATCTACAAAAAAGGAGATATCAGAGACTTTGATTCTGGAACAATTTCTGAGAATGGTGCAACCGGAGCTCGAGGTGTGGATCCGGGAACATGATCCCAAGACAGCAGAGAAAGCAGCTGAGCTGGCAGAAGTCTTCCTAGCTGCACGGAAAGGACTCAACCAGACCACCTATGGACAGAACTCCTTCCATGGCCAAAAAGGTCAACACCGAGAACATGGACACAGAGACCAAGCCCGAAGTAAGTCCAATGGGGGTGAACGGGGTTTTGGTCAGAATAGGGTTTTGTGTAGACCTAGACATTTTACACCTAGCCATGCTCAAAAGCCTAATCCTGGTAATGTCTCCCATAGGTCCAACAAAGAGGTCAGGTGTTACTTGTGTAATGGCCTAGGCCACACCCAATATTCTTGTCCTTTAGCTAATAAATCTAAGCCATCTCTTTACTGTGCAGTGCCTAGACCTGTGCCCAGCCATTTTGTAACAACTCAGAGAGCTCGTACCTCACCAGTCCTGATTAATGGTCACCGTACTATGGCACTATTAGATACGGGTGGGTTTCAGTCGGTGGTTTTGTCCAGCCTGGTGTCAAGGGAAAAATGGAATGAGGAAAAAACTAGCATTAGCTGTATTCATGGGGATGAACATCAGTACCCCACAGCAGAAGTTTATTTGACAGTTGGGGGCCAGACATTTTTGATGCCAGTGGCTTTAGTGCCAAACTTGCCATTTGATGTGATTCTTGGTAACGATGTGCCAATTTTGCTGGATTTGGTGCAAGAATCAGAAAACTCACCGAAGAACCTAAACCGACCTGAATACTTACCTGAAAACCCTAGTCTACCTAAAAACTTACCTGGGAAAGCAGAACCAGCTAGAGCTTATAACATGGTTATTACCAGAGCTCAGCAGGCAAAAGAGTCCTTACAAGAGTTACCATTCTGGGGGGAGGATCTTGAACCTGTTAGGGAAAAACCTGTTAAATCCAAAGCACAAAAAAGACGGGAAAAGTTCAAAGTCACTGCTAGTAAGCAAACTGAGAAACCAACCAAACCTTCTCTCCAAATTGAGTTTGAACTCCCACCAGATGTAGCCAATCTCCAAAAGAATGATGTAAGCCTGAAACCCTGGTTTCAAAAAGTTACCGAAGTTGAAGGGGTTAAAAAGGGCAGTGCAGGATGTTTAGAGGAGGCAACATACATTGTTAAAGCGGGCATTTTGTATCAATGCAAGGGCACTGTTGAAGCCTTAGCATTACCCAAACCATTTAGAGCCAAAGTAATGGAGCTTGGTCATTCTGTGCCATGGGCGGAACACATGGCTTTCCAAAAAACTTTGTGCAGGATTGCAAGCAGATTTGTTTGGCCAGGTATGTACAATGACATTTCCAAATTTTGTAATTCATGTGAAATATGTCAACTTACCTCATCCCGCAAAGCCCCTCGTGCTATCTTGCAGCCTCTGCCCATCATTGAAACTCCATTTGACAGAATAGGAATGGACATAGTGGGGCCATTAGAACGCAGCAGTTCAGGGAACAAATACATTTTAGTTCTTTCTGATTATGCAACCAGGTACCCAGAAGCTTTCCCTTTGAAGACAATTAAAGCCAGAAATGTTGCTAACTGTTTATTACAGCTATTTTCCAGGGTGGGAATTCCAAAAGAGGTTTTGACAGACTGTGGGACAAACTTTATGTCAAAGTTATTACAGCAGGTTTACAAGCTCCTGGGGATTAAGGGTATTAGGACCACCCCATACCACCCCCAGACGGACGGGCTAGTTGAGCGGTACAACCAGACTTTGAAAAATATGCTGCGTAAGTTTGTGTCTCACACAGGAGCAGACTGGGACCAGTGGTTGCCGTACCTGCTATTTGCATACCGTGAAGTGCCACAGGCCTCAACTGGGTTCTCGCCAGTCAAGTTGCTCTATGGACGCCAAGTAAGGGGGCCACTCGACCTCCTCAAGGACTACTGGGAGAACCCAACCCCCGCTGAAGAGAACGTGGTGGCCTATGTGGTTAAAATGAGGCAGCGCCTGGAGGAAATGTCTGCCCTGGCACAAGAGACTTTGAGGACAGCTCAACAAAGCCAAAAGACCTGGTATGACCGGAAGGCCAGGGAAAGAAGCTTTGAACCGGGTCAAAAAGTACTACTTCTCCTCCCCACCTCTGAAAGCAAACTCCTCTCCAAATGGCACGGTCCATATGAAATAACCAGAAGACTGGGTAAGGTCACATATGAACTTTATATGCCCAACAGAGCCAAAAAGCACCAGACATTCCATGTGAACTTGTTAAAAGAATTTCAGTCCCGCCAGGAACCTGTCCCTCAGCTGTTGATTCGTGCAGTGCGACGAGACACCAGAGAAGTTCATGCCTGGAAGCCTGGGTGAGTCTCAAATTATAGACACCTCACATCTGTCTATCTCCCAGCAGAGGCAAGTGGCTCCTCTCATTGACCCAGAGCTGTTCAGGGACTCACCTGGTTACACTGACCTGGTCCAGCACAACATCCGGCTGAAGAAAGACGGCTCCTCCACGTCAAAAGAGCTACAGGATTCCTGAGCGGTTGGTGCAATCTTTGAAAAAGGAAATTAAATTGATGATAGACCTGGGCATTATTGAGGTTTCGAACAGTGAGTGGTGCAGTCCAGTGGTTCTTGTGCCCAAGAAGGATGGCTCACTGAGATTTTGCATAGACTTTCGGTACCTGAATGCCATTTCATTGTGTGACCCTTACCCAATGCCTGGGATTGATGAGCTGGTTGAGCGAGTGGGGCAGGCCAAGTACATCACCACCCTAGACCTGAGCAAAGGATACTGGCAAGTGGCACTGGCTCCAGAGGTCCGTGAGCTGACAGCTTTTAAAACTCCTTTTGGTATGTACCAATTTCGAGTGATGCCATTCAGACTCCAGGGGGCGCCAGCCACCTTTCAAAGACTGATGGACTATGTTCTGAGAGATGTTTCAGATTTCGCAGCTGCGTACTTGGATGACGTTGTCATCTACAGCCGAACCTGGGAGGAACACATGGCTCATCTTAAACAAGTTCTGCAGTGCATAAAGTCCGCTGGCCTAACCATCAACCCCCAAAAATGCTGTCTGGCTCAGAGAGGTGGAGTACCTGGGTTTTGTTATTGGACACGGCAAACTCAGGCCCCAGGTGGGAAAAATGGAGGCCATTCATTCTTTCCCCATTCCAGCCACCAAGAAAAAGGTGAAGAGCTTCCTTGGGCTCATTGGCTGGTACAGGAAATGTATTCCCCACTTCGCAGACCGCTCAGCTGTGCTTAATGACCTCACCAAAATGTCGGCACCACGGAAGGTAAAATGGACTGACCAGTGTGATTGCGCCTTCAAGGATCTAAAGGAGGCCCTGAACAATCACACAGTTCTACAGAACCCGAACTTCAATAGACCTTTCATTCTACAAACCGATGCATCTGGAGTGGGCCTAGGTGGAGTTTTGCTGCAGGAGGTGGACGGAGAGAGAAGGCCAGTTTTGTTTTTGAGCAGGAAACTACTGGACAGAGAAACCAGGTATTCAACGGTGGAAAAAGAATGTTTGGCCATGAAGTGGGCAATCGAGTCACTGAGGTACTACCTGTTGGGGCGCCATTTCAGCCTGGAAACTGACCATCGCGCTCTTCAGTGGCTCCATAAAATGAAGGACTCTAATACAAGGATTGCGGGTTGGTACCTGGCCCTCCAACCATTTAACTTTACTGTCCATTACAAGCCTGGAAAATCTAATGTTGTAGCTGATTCCCTGTCTAGAGTGTATGAAGAGGTACTGGACCCTTAAAAGAGGGGGGAGGAAATGTAATGTAGCCAGTCCATTACTTGGGCCTAGGGCTAGTTAAAAGGTAAAATGAGGAACTGAAACAAAGTTTAAGAAATGTTTATTGAAAATGTATGTGCAGATTGAAGTTACCTGTAAAAGAAAAGGGAAAAAGTGCATTTAAATTGAAGTAATTGTTCTTACCCTCTGGTGTGGTCTGCCTCAGGTGCTCCGGCCAAAAGAGTCCCCGGGCAGCCAGAGCACCTTAAGAAGGTTCCGGGGCAGCCAACCATGTTTGGAGGAGGGGAGCACACATTTTTAACTGGTTCTATTTAGTATTTTAAAACATTTGAACACTGCTAATTTAAATAAAGATATATATATATATTTGTAATGTATGTAATGTAATTGGATGTTGTTTGGGCACTGTTTTGATAGTTGTTTTTAGATATTAAATGTACAAATTATTGGTGCTTACCTGATCGTTAAAGTGGGCTCACCCAATTAGTACAGGGCCTTTAAAAGAAGCCAGCCTCACCTTGTTTAGGGAGAGGTGCTGTGTGAGCGCAGGTAACTGCTATGCCTGTTTTAACCTTTTTTGAACTTTTGTAAATAGTTTTTTTTGTCTTGTTGGGAATAAATGCACTGGGATCTGCACAGAAAACTGGCTCAACTTGACTCTGTTCCTCTTCAAACCGCTAAGGTTGCCACCAGGCTATTACAGGAGGCTAACTCTATGAGAGATTCACTGTTATTGAAAGATATATTCAAATTATGATCCACAAATGTTGGACCGTATTATTAATTGTTAGGGATTAGATCTAAAAACATGTCATTCTTATGACTCTAAGTCACATTTAAATGATATCTTTGGGTTTGAATAGGAAGCTGTTTTTTAAATGTTGCCATTTTTTAAAAAAAATCTTTATTTTGAGGCACAGTAATTAGAGATATTAACAATAAAAATCTACAATCTGAAAGTCTTACAGCAAATTCCACCATAGAATTGTGACCTGTCCTTCAGCGCATGACGATGTTTTTCTAGTTATTTCTTGGTTTGGTGGGATAGTACCTATGGTAAATATTAACCATAATTTTACACTAGTTAAGTGGAAAGTTTGTTGAAAAAAAGTTGAAAAGAAATGTACAAAAGTACAAGAAGTATCACTGAATTCTATAACAGAATCCATCTAACTAGACCTATTGCAGAGATAATTTAAATGTTATTTTAACAAAATAGAGGCGTTGTTATTTGTAATCATACTTTTAGACAAGCTTTGGTCCTTGTTAAAATTGTGGTTGCTATGTAACTGTTATGTAATGTCATAATAAAATGTCATATCTGCTGCCCATGTCCAACCAGTAAGTAAAATTATAAACTTTCCCAACTTTCCCCAAAAAACTAGGCAAGATCAAAACTGTCATATGCAATTAAATTTTAAACGATAGCAATTCAAGAATGTGATGTCATGTGAACGTAGCCGATTGGAAAAAACGGGACATATTTGTGGTATGATTATGGGGGAATAAGCATCGTCCTGTCCAGCTGAGAGCAATCAAACTGTGATGTATGAATTTGGTCTGCTGGCTGTTTACCACTCTGCTCCTGATTAGGCAGATTCACCTGTTTCCCGGCTACACGTGGGACTCGGTGGGACTGGCGGACGCAGCGTCATTACCCGCTCTGATTAGGACTGAGCGAGAGGAGATGACCAGCGCAGCCCTGTGCACCTGCTTCTCGGACCGAAGGAAACTCACCGGTGAGTTATGGGGCTCAAGGCTGCTTTGTTTGCCTGTCTGGAAGTAAATGGGGAAACTATGTTAGGATGCGAGGTGAGGTGCAATAATTCACTTCTCTGTTGATAAGAACGGTATGTCAAATATGGCAGCAAGTTCATTACATTCATTGAAGTGCCAGCAGATAGAGTAAAGCTACAAGTCAAACGCTAAAGTCTACTTCAGTATTAATATCCAGGGACATTTTTAAATACTTACATTTCAAAATTTCAACTAGGCAGGCACTAATAATATTAAATTAATAACTGAAATAAAGAGTATTCAGGTATCATGTCATATCATGACACAAAAAAACGCTTTTAATACCATAATGAATTTTTAAAACATTCTTTTTTTTTTTTTTTTTTTTTTTATAGAATATAATGATTTGTTCAACAGATACAATGATCGGTTTGAATACCTACTACCACTGTGTCTTTTTGCAAGACACTTTCCTTAGCATTAAACTTATCCAATAAGGCAAACAGACTGGGTCACCAAGGCACATTATTGATCAGATCTGTGGAGAGGCAACACTGTTCAGAGTAAGAATGCATGTTTTACAACAAATTTTATGAAAAAAAAAAAAAACTCCTAAAATTGAGAAAATGCAAGATAAAGATAGATCATTTAATGCCACTGTGAAACATTTTAGGCAAAGCATAATATTCACATCATGTACCCTCCTCCAGAAAAAGTCCCATTTAACTGGACATGAATTAATCAATGACTTCATCTAAGCCTAATAAATTCTGTCAAAAAGCTGATAATTTTCCAAAATATTTCACCATGAGCTGTAACTAGTCATATGATTTACCGTTCTACACCACATTGCCCTCTCCTATTCTAATTTGTAAACGTCTCCTCTCCCTCCTGCACTGCATACAATGTTTATTTATGGGAAAAGTCGAACTGTATGTCGTGGACCTCTGTCATCGGGCCTCCTCTGTTGGCTGAGAACTAAATCAGGCCCGGCTTGTCCTTCCACCTACTGTCCCCTCATCAGTGTTACGAGTCATTGCCCTGCAGAGCACAATCCCCCATTGCTCTTCTAGTGTATGTGTGCGTGTGTGTGAGTGTGTGTAGGATTTAGTGACTGGTAAATGATGTCATCCACAGTGCACACTCAAGGCCCCAGCTCGCTCCTGTCAGAAGTCTTGTTAGTCAGACAGATGGAGAATTACAGCCCTGAAAATTGTGGTTATGCTGCATTCACTTCACAGGTGGCCCACGGTGAATAGTTTTTAGTTAAAATTTAGTCGTTCAAAGACAGTTCCCAGAAAAGACTAGAAATGTAAAATTACAGCAGTGTTTTGCATACATTAATTACATATATTAATTGTATGGACAAACAAAATGAAAGCAATTCTCTCCAAACTGCAAAAAGTAGTTTCCCTGCCCCAGGTTAAAATGTAATACACTATTCATCTAATCCATCTAAATTGTGACCATACCAGCTTGACAAAACCTGATCCCATCAAATCTCAGAAGCTAAGCAAGGCTGGGCCTGGTTAGTAGTTTGATGGGAAACCCCTGGGAAAATCAGGTGCCACAGGGGGGTGCCAGGTGTGTCTTTAGGCAAGACACTTCACCCACATTGCCTAGTATGTAAGTGGTGTGTGCATGCGTGATGGTGATGGACCGATGGCGCAGATTGGCAGCCTTGTATTCATCAATCTGCCCCAGTGCAGCTGTAGCTATAATAGTAGTTTACCACTACCGGGTACGGAGTGAATGAATAATGCTCTGTAAAGCGTCTTTGAGTGTCCAAAAAAGCGCTATATAAAACTGATGCAATATTATTATTATTATTATTATTATTCATTATTATGAATCTTCTTAAACAGGGGTGTCCAAACTATGGGTCACATGCAGTCCTCTCTTGGCTCTAAGACCTGCTGAATTAATCATTAGCAGTACATTCATACAGAACTAAAATTTGCCTTGTTGAAGGGCCTATATTATGCTGTTTTTTGATCTGTTATACAGTTGTTTCTTCATCAAAAATATATATGTTTTGTCTTGTTTCATTAACACTTGTTTACCCCACAAGCCTTGCATGATTAGTTTTTTCTCAGATGGAAACTATGTTCCACCTTATGTCATTTGGTAATACTCCATAAACTCCATATACCTTCACGAGATTCATTTGGATGATTTCAGCCCCAGAAATGAATAGAATTGAATCTCTACTGAACAAACAATGAAAAGTAGTTGTTAATTTGAAAACTACTGCTTGATGACATCACAAGATCGAAAGGGAGGATTTTGAGCTTTAGCGATGCAGACAGACTAATAATAAAGGGTTACTCAAACATGTGTCAATGAGACAAAACACAGTGGCGCAAAGCTGTTTAAAATGCACTAATCTGAATGACTCACTCAGTGCCTTGACTATCTGGCCCTTTGATTCAAAAACATTTGAATATGCGACTTACTCCTTTGTCCCTTACATTTTCTAGATTGTTACAATAACACAAATATTTGAATTTTTAAACTGCTGCACCTCAGTCAGTGCTTGACGTTTTAGAGTATTTGCAGATAAAAAAGTTTATGAGCTTCACTTCTCAAAACATTCTGCTTTTTACATCTCACACACTGACTGCTCCAACTTTTTCTGAACCAATCTTGCACCTTGTTAGCATTTTATTTATGGACCTTTCAATATTTACAGTAGGTCTTCTTCCTTGTAGGCAGGATTTGGGATTCAGCAAGGCTGTCTAGAAAGCGTTGGCATCATTACAAGGACGGAAAGTGCCAACTCTGCACAAAATCCACCCTCTTCAGTTCATGCTTAAAATAAGAAGTGGAGAGCTAGTGCCAGAAAAACAACCGCTTTTCTATACAGTGCTGGCGATGCAAGACACTCATATGTGTAATGCACGTACGTACCATAATACAAGACATGACGCATTGGCCTTTATGTTGGTGCCGACATACATACCATTCATAGTCATTTGCTGATGTAGAATGGAGGGAGCACTGTGCTGTGAAAAGCAAGTAGTCACACATTCACTTGTACTGGTTGAATTAGATGCAAATATGGTTTTGGGCCCATTCAGCACAGAGCCCCACGCCATCAAAGCCTTTTCAGAGTCTGTGTGAAATCTGCTCCTCTTAACTAGACACTCAATAGGGACAAGGCCATTTTAATTACCTTTTTGTGTGTGTGTGAATGTAAAGTCATGGGCAGGCGCGGGTCTTGCAATTGTGAAGATGTAGTAGCATGTAGTGAATGGTCTTTTCAATGAACCGCGTGTAAAGCCATAAAAATAAATTATTTTTTCACAAAGTCACCTACAACTATACTGTGTTTTCATTCAATTTTAATCATTCTATTGAAGCAAAGGACTCTAAACAGACTTAAGTGTAGTATTGAGCATTTTGAGACATTAAAACTGATTACAGCTAACAACATGGGGACTACTCTTCCTTTATTAGAAAGTTATACTACTGCCACCATGTTTATTCATAACCACTCATACATGTTTACTATACTGGTGATGTCCTGACCAAGCACACATTGGGGTTATGCACTGGAGTATCTAGCTACCAACCTTTGCATTAGTGGGATGGTTGCTGAGCCTCTGCTTCTTGAAAAATTGCAGCATTTTATCCAATGACTTTGTGTCTCTTTGTGGAGATGTGTGGACATATTGATTTTTGTCTCGCTCTTTAGTGAGTTTGCATGTTATTTTGGTGTACATTTATACCATTTAACTATAATATGACTCCTGGCTGCTTGCCACATACAACAGGGCAGGTGCTCTTCACAGCTTTTCCCTGGTGCTTACGGGCTCAAGCACCTGCCGTTTATGTTACAAGCCTTCAGTGCATATAACATGTCATTATAGTTCTTAGCTCTGTGTCAGCAATTTCACTCGGGCCAACACATCATCATATCCAATGGAACCATGGGATTATGCATAATACCATATACAGCCTCTAGGTGTTGGTTTGGTTTCAGTGGTTATAATTTCTATGCTGAATATCACACTTTAAATGCTTTTTGTTGGTTGCTATTCACTGGAACTGTATTTATTTGTAATATTCTGCTTTTCCGTTGACAGGTCATGGACACTGCAAGTTGAGTTGACAGATCTACAGTTCTTCATATAAAAGAAGAATTAAAGGTACAGTATGTTAATAGTGATTCTCTCTTTTTGATATCTCACTACATGAAAAATTATCTGTAGCAACAAAGCACACTAAACTCTGTCAATCAGAGGTGAGATACATTTGATTTTATTTGTAAATGATAGGTGATCATTGAGCTTCTTCGTTTCACATGTCACTGAAAAAAACTAATCTGATGGATGTTTGATTGGGTTTGAGATTTGTCAGAGGGCATGAGGACTAGACTGATATTCATTAAAAAAACAAACAAAAACAAAAAAAAGATATCATTCTTGATTTTCAGGCATCATGTAATTAGGTCATTGTAGTATTGGTTGCTTGATAGATACAGATAGATTGATTGGCTGATAAATGGTAGATGGATAGATAGATAGACAGATAGAAAGATAGACTTATTGCTATATGGTTTCAGATTTGCAACAAAAGGAGGGCTTAAAAATAAGACTGGCTTGATATCAGTCCCAGTCTGTCTTTGGTCATGTGGTAGTTATAGGCTTAACTAGTTTAGACATCTTTTTAGATAGGGGTTGGTTGTTTGTTAGTACCTCAAAGGACAGCTCAAAGTGTCTATTCTCAACATATTATAATGATACAATGATATGGGACAACCAGCATTTACTCAGATAGGTCTTGCATGCTCTCTTTGTCCACTTACTGTATACAGTGGTACAGTTTCACACCATATTAGAACAGGTCCTTTACCTCATTTGTAAAAGGAGGGATAATCCCCCTCCATGAAAGCTTTTACAACCTACAACAACCATGCATGGATCCCCTAACAATCACGGGATCTTGGCACCAAACTCCACGGCCTCTTGAAGACAATTTTCAAGACCAGCAACTTTAAAGTCTATAAAAATTGATCTGTTTGTCATGAAAGCTGACCCATTTGGGATCTTCCAGGCGTGAAATCTTGGCAAAATGGCTTTTTCAATCAGCAAAACTGAGCGACAGATTGAAACATGATGGAAGGCGAGAAAGCTATGGGAATGGAGGATTGAGAAGAAGAAATAACGCATGGTACAGCTTTAATTTAGTCATTGTCTCAGCTTTCTTAAATCCTTTCAAGAAAACGTGAGTCTCTAAGCCCGGCCCCTCTCTCTCAGTGGGATCATTGTCAGATATGAAACACAATCTGTTCCTGTTTCATGTAAGTGTGTAATATCTTGTAGATTCTTTATGCGTGTAATAATGCTCGCGCTGCTCTGACAGATAAAGCTTTGTGTACTGCTCCAACACAGAGTCAGTGTAAATACAGAGCACAGCTGACGGTCCTGCTTAGAGCCATATTCACACTGGGAACAAAAACAACCGTTTGAAAAGAGACCTCAGAGGCACTGAGCTTCCCCCTAGCAGCACCCAACATGTTGTTGCACTTGCAGTGGTCTTTTGAAAATAAACAATAGATTACAATAATATTACATTTTTATCTATATTTGGAGCCTAAATGAATGGAACATTTTGTATATTTCCTTAAAGTGTAGTGTATTCTGAATATAGTCATTTCAGAATGACAGATTAGTTCAACCATTAAATACAAATTATGTATTGAGTAGTGTAAGATACAGTAAAATTTACCTACCAGGTTTTGGTCACACGTTTTTTACATACAAGTTGCAATCTGTAACTCGTTCTATGGGTTGGGATAAATGTTATTAACTTGTGCTTTTATGAAATAAATACAATTGATAAATGTACAGTATAAAATGAAGTGTTACCCTTTTTAAACATTGTAGTAACTTTTGAGTTCTTTGTGAACATGTCTGCCTTGTATAGGGACACAGTTGAGTTGGTTCATGTTCGTGAAATTTAAAATCGAAATCTTACATAAGGTTACTTAAATTTTTCCAAACCATGATGAAAGCACACGTAAATATTATGTCATAATAATTTTACATCCAGTGTAATGTAAAGTGAGTGTTTTCAGTTTGAAAAAAGAATTTAGTCTAAATATGTATAGTTTGTGTGTTAAGGGAAGGATTTCATTTAGTTGCTCCCTAGTTTCTATGGATATGTTATTGCTCAGCCTGAAATGTTCCATAGTATGACTTTTAACAGCTCTATATTACATTCCTTCAGTTACAGGTGGTTTTATAGCTAAAAATTACCTAGAAAATAGGCACTCTGACTGTGCGCCGTGTCGATCTGACCTGTAACTTGATCTGGTTTGGTCTCCATGAAGAAAGAAGGGTTTAATGCCATACCGTGAAGCATTCCTGACAATGCAATAACATCTCCATGGAGAAAAGTATTTGACAGACCCTCCACCAGAAAAGTTACAATATGCACATCTGTCCATTTGAAAAGCCAAAGGAAACTAACACAATATTATGACATGATAAATAGGTTGGCTGATATATTGGATAAATTTAAATTGCATCATTTTGGTCAAAATGACCACAGCCACCGGTTACTCTTGATTCTACCCCGGCCAATAAAAAAAAAAAAAGGTTGCTCTCTAGAAAGGTTATGTCTATTCAATATATTGCCATATATTTTCCAAGTTGAAAATATGTTGTCAAAATGTACCCGAGCATAATGCATTTATGCTGTCCTGCTGTGGAATTAGATCATTTGAATTTGTCAGCAATCAGCAGCTGTCCTAATAACAAGGAAATGGCACTTTAAACGCAATTAAAACACAGTATTAGGTCAAGAGGCACAATTACTCATAATCACTCCTCTACAGAGGTTGGAGTGCTGTGTTTACACCAGGTTCACATGCATGGCTTCCCGTGTGGGTGTAAGTAAGCACATTTATATGCAATCTGTGATCTAACTGCAAATGATGGCAATTAAGTGACCTACAGAACTATTTTACTGTTTAAGTTTTCCTTTGAAAGAGAACATAATCTGTGTTGGCACCTTAACTCTCTGGTGTGGACAATGACTGTTTATGTGTTCAATATGACTCATTATGTTTTTAATATTAAATCAAGTCAGTATAATAGACAGCTTCAGATACAACATACAATAGAATGTGCACTTAATCTTGTAGCTTATTTAGTTGGATTTTCCTATTAAGTCATTTCAGTCTATGTAACATCCTACAGAGATCTGGATCTTTGAGTTCTTATATTAGTTGTGGAACAATAGAGAAACATCTAAGTTGATTATTTGCTCCAGAAATTCTTTGGTGGCATTTGGATTGACTACTGCTACTACTACTACTACTACTGCTGCTGCTGCTCCCCCCCATTAGAGCCAGGGCTTTTTTGACATAATTAACATTAAATAAAATACATAATACATCATATTTCACAAGATAACATCACTGGGGGAAAAAAAAATCAGGAACATTTGCATTTCAGTAACACTCTGCAGTACTCTTTAAAGCTAATGGTGATTTAAATAAACAATAATACCACCATAATATGTTATCATCAGCAATCAATTCTGAAATTCGGGCTGCTCCCCAAATTGGCTGCTCCCCAATTCCTCAAAAAATGAAAAAATACGTATATGAGCAAACAATATTTTAGTTCTTCTGTCATCCTCCAGGCACCATATATAGCATTGCACATTGCACCCTTATTAAATTTAAAAGTTCTGTGTTCCTTACAGCACAAGTCTGTTCATCTGTAAACACCTAGATGAGTCCCAGCCGACCTTTTCCTGTTTTTTTTTTATGGGTTAAAAAGTGGAAAAGTCATTCTCACCGTGCACAGCTGGACCAGAACACCATCTCTCAACTGGAATATCACCACTGTAAAATTTAGTTGTGATTTTTGGAAAGAAAAACCGCAAGTAAAATCCTTCAAAAAAATCACTATCCCTTAGTGTAACCCAATCCCACCTCCATAACCCCACCTGAACTCAAACACGATCCACCTCCCACCTACCTCCCTTTCTCTCAAGCTCTCTCTCTATATTTATCATTGGTCGAGAGATGGGGTGATCAAGAGCAGCACAGAGGAGAGAGAGAGCCTGAAAAGGAGTATGGTGGCAGAGATATAATTACTTTCTTGTCTTTTTTTCCCCCGTTCTCCTCCCAAAAGGTGGAAGCGCACTGTGAGTGACTGGGGTTATCTCTACGCTACTATCTGCTGAAGAGGCACGTTAATGAATAGTGCATTAAAAGTTTGAGCTGGAGCTGTGCAAGAGAAAAATACTCACAGAATACCCAGAATGCCTTTGTACAATATGCGAAAATAAAGGCCTTTGGGGCAATATGCTCTGAATTTCTTGGTTTCGAACAAAGGAAAAACAGTGAAATTTGCCTATCTGTGGCAATAGCCTAATTGATTCATTTCACACTTCCTCAGTCACTTTACAAGTACATAGTCTTTTCCTTCCTGGGGCGATCTATATGAGACAATATGCATTCAGGTAAACACAAAGAGACTTGAGAAAGCAATATAAACTAAACAAGACACAAGACAGTGCATTTGAGGTAACAGAACTATAGTTGGGCTCCTCTGTGCTGAAAAATACAATTGTGGTGCGTAAATTACAATGGACTCCCAGTACGCTGAAAGGATTTGACGATATCGGCTTTCTTTTTGTATTCCATCTTAGTTTTTACACAATTTATTTTTAACATTTTACAGTTCTTTTTCGAGAACTGCAATAAAAAGGGAATCATTACGCAGAAGGTGAGGAGGAGGTGATGAACGACGATTGAGTGCTTAAAACAATTTTCTTCCAGTACTGCACTTTTCTAAAATTTGAATATGAATTTCACTTGTTCTAATGTTTCACTTTTTTAGCATTTTGAAAAACAAAACAAGACACCATTATCTGCAAAAATACAGCGTCCTTGGTAGCAAACCTTTTACTTGTTGGAAATTAATTATAACAAAATTCCATTAATTTAGTTATTTTTGTTCACATAAGAAACACTTCACAATGTTTAGCAGGCACAGAAAGACTACGTGAGGTGAATTCTCTTTATATACAGAACTTTTCAATAAATCTCTAAGCATTTCATCATCAAAACAAGTCCTGAAGTAGCCACTTCACTGAGAAAAACATGTATTTTAGTATTTGGTAAACAGGATATGCCCACAGATGCTTTCACGTCTTTGTGGATCTTTGGTCAAAAGCAGATGTGGATCACGGTCTTATGTCCTTTGAGTTTAAAAGCAATTTTTATCTGTGGCATTGAGTTGCTCCTGCCTCCCAGACAGATTGCCAGTAATGTATTTTTCTCCTTTGTTGTTAAAATGTATTCCCAAGAGCACATCAGTTTCAGCTGTATACTTGTGTAACATAGGAGACCTGGTCAGTGCAGGTAATGGGACTGAAGATTTATGAGAAAATATACAATTACTTTTTTTTGGTTTGTAATTTGTATTATTGTTTTCTATACAGAGGTTTCACTGTGCATATTTTAAACACATTTACGAGCACTAACAGTATGGCTGCATGTTTTTGAGATGTTGTAAATTGTAATGTATGTTTAAAAAATAGCATTCAGTTCAGAGTGAACATTGTGCTGAAAATATGAATGTAAACTTATATAAGAATCCCATGAATTTCAAAACATGTTTGTTAAGGTCTAAACTACAGGTACAATAAGATATTTCTATAAAAAGACAGTATATTTTGTCCTTTGCCTGAAACATTCTACTATCTAAATAATTGCAGCTTTTGCCAATTGTTAATTGCAACTCAGATTTCAATTTTCATTTTGGGATGAGAGAACACCAAAATATGAATTGCTAACTTATGCAAGAATCATATGAATTTTTGAACATGATTGTGGAACTCTAAGGTTTTATCTATAATGAGTGAATTTGAATGAAGGAATTTTCTTGAAACGCCTGTGGCATCTTGACAGATACACATAACACAAAGTTTACATTACAAAACACACAGTCAGACAAACTTGCTCTTCGATAGTAAAAACCTGGGGAGAGTAATAACCAAAATAATTTCAGACTTAGCTACTTGATTGCGTTCAGTCAAATTGCGTTTTCATTACAATTACAATCAATATTCTCGGCATTGCAGATAATGTGCTAACCCAGTTTTAAGACCCCACACAACCTCTCTCTCTCAGGGTTGCACTCCTAAAAAACCCAGCTAGTGTTGCATGAATACTTGTTTAATTAGCCTTGTATGATAGGCTGCCCATCCAGTATGTGGCTAATTGCTGTCCTATCAAGCCAAATAAAACGTGCTATGTCTGCATCATTGCTTCAGATTATCTAATTTTCTGCCGAATGAAGAAAGCGGAAGATTTTAGTAGTTTTGAGATGGAATACGGCAAGCTCCAAAGCTATAATTCAAAAATCTCATAGCTGGTTTGACAAAGTAACCATAGAAACGGGGCTAAGTGTTCATCTGTCTTAATAGAGGGTGTGCTTTGGAGGAACTGACACAAGACTTCTCATCTTTCCCTTTCAGATCTCAACGGACTCAGGTGTGGGGCTTAGACTGTGTGAAGATTGATATTCTGCTACATAAAGGGACTACAAACTGCAGTCTGCAAAAGCTAGCAAGTATTCAAGGTATTGCATTTTGTCGTGGTTGGGTTCATTTAAGTCATACAAGTTTAGAAGTTTATAACTGTAGTCTGATGCTGAAATATGTTGTATGTTAGCCTTATTAGTGTTACATTGCTATGTATTAATTGCTAACAAATAACATATTTAGAACAAAATGTTACCTTTTATTGTTTTGAAAATCAAATCACCTACTCCCATTACACTCCATGCTAAATCACTCCCCCTTCAGAGAGCTATCACATTACAATCGGTGTGTATTTCGCTAATGAAACTACTGCTTATTGTATAAGATTTGTGAAGTTGTAGTGTACTGTTTTGTATCATGCTTTTGTATATTTATGGAAAATTGATAGCATATGGGATGCTCTTTGTCCTGAATCTTACTGCTAATTGTAAGGAGGGTTCGAACAGGGCCCAGCAGAGATGGCTAAATTACTCAAACAATTTAACACATTTGTATAATACCTAGTCTTTTATAAAGCTCAAACAAAGACTTGATCCATTAAAAAAAAAAAATTATTAGGAGTGATTCAGGCTTAGTAACTTAAGTAAGGAGTTAGGGGTAGGAGTCGGGGTAGTAGGTAATGAACTAAACTGTGTGACCAAACTGGGATTAGATCTGAAACTGAACCTTGACTGCATCAGGACCAAATCAAATATCAAGTCATCTGAACAGAATGTAGCCCTTACTAAAAAATTTAAAGGAGGCACACTGACTGAATATATTAAAAGTCCTTTATTACATGGAGGGACGCCAACATGTTTCTACCAGCAAGATGGTCCTCGTCAGGGCATAACGGTGGAACAAAACACACAAGTGTCATTAAATTCAGTTACACTGCAATCATGTGACAACATCACATGACTATAGGAAAAAGACAAAAAAGGTTGACCAACCATGATGAATGTATAGGTGATGGACAGACACACAGAACAGCAACAAGATACACATGATATGTTGGAGATAGGTAGGTGTGTCCATCACATATGCATTAATAAATACACAATTATACAATCAGACACCACTGGACCAGATCAAAACATCCTATACATTAAGGAAGTGCCTAAAGTGTTTTAACAGTTTCAGAGTCATTGAATAATTCAAATTGTTTTTTAGGCCCGGATGTTGTGTGGCCTTTAAAGTTACAATCCAAAAGTTTTGTTTTTTTTTTCAAGACAATTGATGGAGTCTGTTACCCCCTCTCATATTTGTAGAGCACCTGTACTCCCACTTCACTCTACCTCTTCTCTTCATCTCAAGTATCAAGTCAGTTAGCTGTAAACTTCACTCAGTTAGTCACTTAGCTGTAAACTTCACTCTTGAAAATTTGCATTGTATAAGTCTTTTACTAAACATAAATATACATAATAAAATATTACAAATACATAACAAAATGTATTTATTTGTTTTGCTATTTTTGTTTTGTAATGTGTGTGTGGTACAAATCTGTGAAAAACCAAACCAAAACATTAGCACTGCACAAGTTATAAAAACTAAGGACAACATTTCACTAATATTACCAACCAGCATCTTGCGGTATGGTTGGCAACCACCTTGTACTACAATGTCAGTCAATACAAATATCTACAGTAGTGCTAAAACTAGAGAACCTTTAAGCCATTACAACAGAGTAACCATGGGAACCAGCTCTATGTGTTCATCTGTCTTAATCAGAGCCAGCGTATGTTAGCTGTGTGTTAGATTAGACCTCACAGTATCCTCCTCTTCTCCTTTCCCCTGCTCCCTGTGGTCTCCGGTGTGGGCTCTCATATCACACGTAGCACAGACAGAACTGCAAACTCCTGCTCATTTAGCTCCATAAAGATTTCAAGCCTGGCCTCGCATCAGTTTACTTAGTTGAAAAAAAATGTCCCTGCAGCTATTTAGAAGGATCGTGAGTAGATTTTCTCCGTCGGCCTGGCCCGCGTGAAGGCGAAGAGACTGTCATTATGCTGTTCAGTGGAGCAGCAATATCTGGAGCTGCTCGGGGACATTGGGGGCCTCACCGGAGCAGACCTGTACCCCCCTCTTCCACCCTCCTCGTCCTCCCTCCTCCTGTCTACCTGGCTGCCTACCTGTCTGTCTTCAGTGCGTCTAATAGTCTGCAAATCCAATACCCCACTGTATTCTCGGCATCACTTGCTTCGTGTGTTGGCAATGCTTCAACAGAGAAGGGCATTGATCTTTGTTTCAACTCTTTAATACCAAAGCAGCATACAGCATTACACAATTGCTTATGAATTGATATGTTTTTTCCTCACAAATCCAGAATGATATCGCTGTATTTTTTGTACAGATGGATATCAGTCTGGTCCCCACGCTTTCCTTTACGTCTCGAACCAGAACCAAACACGACTGTGCAGTCAGATTAGATTTTTTTAGTGACGCATGTAAATGAAGGAGCTCATTGGTCACTCACTGGTAGCACCTCAGATTAACAGTTTAGTGTTTTGCTCACTGATCCTGCAGAAATATGACATTTTTTCTGGTCCCCTGTTATTTATTTTTTATGTTATTTTATTTTATTTTTCCTCATCAGAGGCTTAGAGGCCATATTTGTTTTGACACAAGTGGCTCAAGCATGTCACTGATTCATCTGTTAATCACACCTATCTGAACTCTGCTGTATTCACTGGTGACCAGACTCATACCTTCATACTGTATTAATTATTACAGAAGTTAGTATTCTGGATACAACACAAACTTTTCTTACCATTTTAAAAGTGGCTTTTCATCAAGCCATATGTTGTACTGTGCATGTCACACAGCATTAAAGCAAATGTTGCTTTATGAAAGTGCTAACTTTGCAAAGTGTGCCATATAAAGAAGGTTAAATGCATGTCAATGAGCAAAACACAAGTACAGAATACATTACATGCCATTTGGCAGATGAAGTATTTACAGTATTTTTCATTTAACATTCATAAACACTGTGTGTTTGAAAGGATTTCACTTCTTTATTAACTTAAACTGATAAATAAAACTGCCGGTCTCTTTCAGCAGTGTAATGCCTAATGCTGAGAGAAATGAGTTCTGTTCTAGACATCTCAGAATACAATTATTAACCATCATTATGGGACCCAGAGAGAGTCAACACTTTGTGGTAATAATGACCATAATGTACTACTATAGAGCCTTTATGTATGTTATAAAATCAAAACAGATAATTTAAAAAGAGAAAGTCACTACTTTTTAATATTCATTTTAGAACGGAGGATCAAAATGTCCGTCATTACTAGTCACAGTGTCATTTGGACATAGATTCAGTTATCTGTCAATCACTTCAATAGCCAGCTCAACCTTTCTTTATATAAATGTACTTTCATACTCTCCACTCCATTAAAATATTTGTAATTTTTTAGCACATTGCAGAGTGATGCCTTCCCACATGCTCTTTTTAAATGTTGATTGTGTTCCCTCTGTACAGAAGCTACAGGGCTTTTCTTCAGCAAGGCAGAGCGGCAGATAATGGAAGTTACACATTGCACTATCTCAAGGCTGTGCTCCTCACTACCCATAATGCACCTGCACATGTAAAAGGTGTGGACACAAATGAACCCTGCTCCTTCTGTCCTTGGCGCCTTCCTCACTTCACCCCTCCATCTTTTCTCTGTTCAGAAGTAGACACTCTATCCATTCCTAATCATGCGTCCTCTCTCCTAACACAACCACTCTGCTTCTCGCTTAAATCAGACCTTGGGGGCTATCCAAGTACGGTAGCTGGAAGTGGAGCCTTAACATTTTTGTTTTTATCAATCAGTTTGTTCCTATCATCCTGTTTGACCCATAGGTATGATAGTAGAAACAGTAACACATGAAAAATAATGTTTGGTTTAATGAGTAGTTTTGCTGGTAATATAAAGTTGTTAATGTTCTTATTTATAGGATTACAAGTAGTAGTAGTACCACATGCACATACTTTATGTCTTTATAATATTTACTAATATTTTTATTCACTGCTTTTTTGGAATATACAATAGATAAGAGGACCTATTTTAAAATGTAATTTGTGATAAAAAAAAAAAAAAAATGCAGAGTATTTCAAGCACACATCTATGTTATAATGTTGTTTCCTCATGAGTTCATCAGTTCTTCTCTCAAACAGAAAATACTCCTCATACTTTGTGATGTCATGTGGTTATACAGGAAGTGCTTTACTATGTTTTTAAACTCCATACACCTTCACAAGAATCATTTGGATAATTTCAGCCTTCAATTGCCAATCTCTGAACTAAAAGCAAAAGCTTTGGGGATGTAGATAGACTAATACTTTATTCAAAAAGAAGACTTTTACGTGCATTAATTAACACTAATCAACCATATTACTTCCTAACACAGTGCTGTCCTTCATGACTATTGTTAATGATTCCATTGACAATCATGTTAACTGTAACCAGACCTAGTGGATAAGTCTATCTCCCATTTATAATCATGGCTGGGAAGAGTCTCTCCAGTGCATGTTCTCATCACACAGAGACATGTGATTGTGCTGTCAGTCACATGGGTCAAATCGCCCTAACACTAAAAAACTGTCAGATCTAGTGTTATTCACCTCCAAATCTTACCGGCTAAATGCTCTGCTGATTTGCAGAAAATTAAAGGGTACGAATGATACCAGGAAATGTACTAGACAAAAAATACTTAACTTTTCCCTTTTAGCTTATCCATTTACCCATTCAGAGTTGAAGAAGTTGCACTACAATCTGCAGCCAAATCAGAGAAGAGGATGTGGGTGAGTTTTCTTGCCCAGAAATGCAACAACAGCATGCATGGATAATTTATTTAATATATACCATGATGGCAGTGTGGCCTGAATATATATATGTTAGCATTTTTACATCTTATTTCTTATTCAATTGTCCTATTAACCTCTTTTACACACATTTTGCATTGTGACTTGGAATAACTTTTGAACACTGCAAATATTGATGTAGACGAACAAAGGAAGTTTACAGGATTACAAAAAGTGATCCAATAAAGGAGTACAAAACTAAGGGTTATAGTCACTAAAATAAAGAAGGCACCATTCCGCACGAGGACATTTGTTGCTAAGAGGAGAGATCAACAAATCAATCAGGCTAAAGTTAAAATGAACTGACTCAAAGCCCGGGGCCTGGCTTGTGTAATCCGATTACATTAGCACCATCAATCCACTCGGACCTGTCACTCCCCTTCCCCATTTATTAGACTCTCTTAGTAAAATGAGGATTAGCAGAGGAAGCTCGCTAGCGGCTAATGCTAAGTCAATTGTTTATCCATGGGAGGCGGAGATTAAGTTTAACGGGATGAAGTGGCTCAAATAAGGCTAGTGAGGGGCATTTAGTGACTCTACAAATAAAAAGTCTTATTAAAGAGGACCTTAATTTATGCTGTCCTGTCCCTAGTTTTAGTTAATCCTAGTGACCAATATCACTTCAGGCATCCACTACTGCTTCTTTTACGGGTTCAGTCACACTCAGTACCTTTTCATTTTGGTAGAGAATTGTGAATTAAGGCTTTGCTATAATCACATTTTATGCAGACGTCCAGTTTCATTATGCTCCTGCTGTTTGCTAATCATTAAGACAGCCACAAACTTTCTTTACAGTAGATAAGTAAGTTTTATTTTAAAGGTCCTACTACTTTTCCATTTGACATAAGAACTGCTAAATATGTGAGGTTTGTGTGTTAAATATGTGTGAATGAAATGAAACAAAACACAACTCCAGGTATGTTTTAATGAGGAAACAACATTATAATATAGATCAGAAAATAGCATATTATGGACCCATTTCACTTTTTTCACATATAAGGTCTACTATGATTAAAAAGGTGCAGAGGTGAATAAGATTTTGTATATATGAACTTGATCTTTCTGTCTCTCAAATCGCTATGATTTTTGTTTTTTAATCAAATTAAGGTGTGTAACTGATTTATTTGTAGTAGAACAAAATGTATTTTGCTCTAATTACACCCAGCTACTTTATGACAATACTGTAGCCAGCAAATCTCTGTGTTACAACCGTACCCTTATTTATTCATTATTATATTTATTTACTTTATGATGTCTGTCCTAGGGTTGTGCAAAAATATCAAAATATTGATTTATCGTATCGTTTAATGTGATGATACAGTAGCAATATCGTGGGCTGCTGTATCGATATATCGCCAAGAGTATTTTTTGGTATATTTTACTAAATTCTTTTGTTACAGCGCTACAGTTTTATTGATGGTTTAGTGGAAGGAAACTTGTTTATGCAATATATTTGACATTTTCACCATTTTGATGATTAAAATGTATGTGTTTTATATTAACTTTGCACAAGAAGTGGTTTAACAAAGACTTGACTTGCCATGATTTAGCCTTTATTTTTTATTGAACCGTGTCGAATTGATTTGAAATATATCGTATCGAATCGAAAGCTCACTGTATCGAGATATGCATCGTATTGGCAACATCTTAATGATACCCCGTCCTAGTCTGTCCTACCTATCCTACTCTGAAAATACTTCAGTAGGCAAGTACCTCTTGAAAGTACTTGCCAGCTGTAACATTTTACATACAGTTCCTGAATCCATCCCTTGAAAGTGTTTTTTTTTCTAACATGGTGCATCAGGAGGTGGGTCCAGGACTGGGCTAATTGCAGCTATTAGGGCTCCAGTGAGATAAATGAGACATTGTATACTGCCTGTAGGGACAATGACAGAGTGATATTAGATGTACCATTGAGGGCTGCTCCAGAGTGGCCTGTTTTACCGTAACCCTTGTAGTAATGGCGCACTCGAGGTCTTCTGTGGAGATGCAGTCCTCAATGACAGTAATTGTGTTATTAGTCCATTTTATAGAGCTGATTAGGCATGATTGTCCCACAGCTTGTAGGCTATACTTTGAGACACGGCGTCATCTTCTTCTTTTCAATGTGCTAACTATCTGCTGTGTGAATATATCATAATTATATGTTCTTTTGAAGTTTCTCTGAGAACTTTAATAATAGTTTGGATAATAATGGACATCCAGTAAACTAGATTTGGGCAAGATTATTTTATAGGTGTCCATACGGTATTTGAGGTCACTGTGAAAGAGAGAAAGTCTGTGTGTATATGTAGGCTGCAGAACTGATGGTAGAGAGTTTCTTGAGTTTTGAGAACTATAGTGGCCTTGTAGGGACATGCTGTGTGTGTGCTTTACATTTTGATTATGTATGCAATCTGTGGTTGTGTAATGACTGAAAATGCAATGGTGGAGGTTTTTTTTTTGTAGGTTTTGGCAAGTGACCCACCCATTCTTACTGTAAGCAGGGGTGCATCTCCTCAGATCTGACCTGACCTTGTCTCCATGGATAGATAAATAAATTTAATGCTATACAGTGGAACTTTCCAGGCTTTCTGTAAGTAAGAACATATCCATGAACACAAGAAGGACCTCCCACCAGCAGTAAATTTACATAGTGCACTTTTAACATTTTAGGATAACTGAAACACATGCAAAAAAAAAAAAACTTGAATAAAATTGCCTTTACAGAATTTTATAGCTTTAATAAACTTGAATAAAAAGCCAATTATTAATATATAATTGAGTCCATATTCTCCACAGTGCATATTTAATTAAACCAGTCTGCGCTCTCTTGAAGCTTAAGAGAAAAGCAAGCAATGAGCAAATAATTAGCCACACAGAGCACACTACTTCCCACTGTGCGAGATAAGCCCATAGCCCATACTGGAGTTTGAGCAGCAGCACACGCTCTACCTTCTGATCATTATTAACTGGAGAGTCCTGCTGTGTGCAAACTACTGCAGCAGCAACACAAACACAAGTACAAGTACAAGTGTAGTGTGTTCTCTGTTACATTACTGTAAAACTGCAGGCTGCTAGCATTAATAAATAGTTCACCTTCTGGTGTACATATTTAAAACCTGCTTATGTGAAAGACGTATAGAAATGGTATGCAATGTAGAGGGTATTTTTATATTATTGTAAGGAAATAGGATTCATTATTTTAACGTATGAGGTTTGTATTGTAAAGGGAAAAGTATGCAGCAAAGGAATTCGAGTAGGGCAGTATATTGAAATATTGTAGCTTCTAAGATAAAAAAAAAATGGAAGAAAATACAATTATTTTGAACTTCTGTCTTTACTTTTACATCGTATTCACATTTTATTCAATACTTGAACTACAGTTATGACATTTAAGGGACATTTTTGCTTAAATATCATCTGATGACATGTGGATCATACAAAAATATGGTGAAATTCATCAATTCGTACATTTTTGTAATATTAAATTCCCCATATGGACATTCATTTTTCTAATTGTGTATACTGACCCAAGCATGACCACGATGTAGTCCATGTACCTGGGTCAAAAATGTTGCCCTAATACAGAAATATTGTTTGAGCAGCTCTTGTTGAAATGACAAAGATGTGTGCTGTCTTCATCTAATCATTAAGCATTTTATTGTATGGGAACCAAGTGCACTGTTTACATGCTAGCTGTTTTAAGCATTATGTGATGGCAAAACTCTACTCTGGTCTTTGCAAAATTGGGATGTTAGAATGCATTTGTAAAGCGAGGAATAACTTTGGACCACAGCAAATCATTTAAAATGGATTTGTTCTATTTTTCAAATTTTTTAAACAGTGAAGGTACGGCAACTTTAAGTCACCATGTATATGCAGTACAGCTCTACCATCGAACCACATGGTAACACACTTTCCTTCACCAAAGCATGCATATGTCTGAAACTGCCAAAAATCAAATGAACAATGACTCCTACTTCATGTCCAAATTATGACAAATTATCACATACAAGAAAGCATACACTTACAAGAGGCTTTGTGAGAGAACTGCGTGTCAAATGACTCTCCGGAGACCAATTTGCCGTTAGCGCCAGAGTTAGCAGCACGACACTTTGTGCGCGGCTCCAGTGATGATGCTAGCTCGGGCCATTCGTCTCTGTCCCTATTGTCAGTCATAATGAAGTTACACTTGTCATTGTCGCGCGCAGATTTAGCCGCCCCGAATATCTTTTCCTGTTGAATACTTCCATTCCATCTTTTTTTCCTCCCTTTGCCACTCTCAAATCTTCTCATTACTCTTTGCCTGCTGATGTTGCCATTTCTCTACGCTTTGAAACTCATATCCACTTGGGATTTCTTGAGCAAATCTTGTCTTCCTCCTTATGTCTTGCTTTCCACAGTCCCAATCAATACCATTCACAGTGGGGAGCCAGAAAACCCAGTGCTAGCCGACTATTAGTATCTCTTAATTCAAAAAACCATAAGGTCAGCAGTGGCCTTATTTTTCATCCCGCGGACAAACAAACCAATCCGTTTTAAATGCTAGCTTGACAGACATGGCGGCCCGTTGATCAAAAGGGCTCATTAACATTTCAATCTGCCAGCGAAGAGATAAGACAACAGCGGTCATTTGGAGATGGGCCTGCCTGCCTGTCTGTCAGATGTGTGGGTGGTCAGTAATGGTGGCGATATTTCATGTATGCTATCTGGATCTGCGCGTCTATCTTTGAAAGAACACGCTGAGGCCCATAATGCATCAGCGCTGAATGAAAGTTGTCCACGCTGGTCAGATGGAGCGGAAATGGATGGAGTTTCCGCAGGGCATTAAGGTCAGTTTGCGACAATAAGTCCAGTGGAGAGGAAGTGTAGCTATGGCGGGTTGATTCTTTCGGACAATTGGAGCAGAGCTTACATTGATCGGCTTTTTGTTCTTTTGAGGTAAGCTGTTTGATCACCAAACAGTGCTGTAGCAAGAAATAGTATAGGTTTTCTTACAGATGATTTTAACAATATTGTGCGAGTAAGAATAGGCTTTGATAACATGTTTTATTTAGGCCTATGATTCTGTTTACATTTGCATGAAATTACCATGTTCTGCGCTGTGCTATGTAGGGCTGGTTGATATGTTTAAATAAAAATTGTTCATAGAGAAATTGCATTGCTGTGCTGACAGTTCAGTCCTTGTTATTTTGGCCTCTGTCATCAAAGGTATAATACTCCCTATGATGGAAGCATGGCCAGACTGAACTGCACTAAATTGGAATGGACAATACTATCACACTGTCTTGAGGTTTCATGTCTCCGTGTCCGGTACTGATGATAAATAAACTTATCCTGCTTTAGAACTCCAGCATCAAGTCTCTTGTATTCAACTCTCGCACTACTTCAATTTATTTTACATCTATCCATCCATTTTCTTCCTCTTATCCGGGGCCAGGTTGCAGGGGCAGCAATCTAAGCAGGGACTCACAGACTTCCTTCACACTGGACAACAATCATTTCTTGTCTTATTTTTGTGATCTTGTCATCTTGTGATTCTGTTTAAAGCAACCTTAATCTCAAAGTCTTTTTCCCCATCTACCCCTCCTGTGTCCATGATTTTTGATGAAATTTGTGCTCTAAAAAAATTATGATATTTAAACACTTTGGTATATTAGCCACCCCCACAATCATAATACTACTCCGTCATATGATCACTTAAAATGAACACTATAAAAACACAAAACACACAGATGAACAAAAAGGCTGAAACAAATCTAAAAATGTTAAAAGGTTCTTTGGTTATTTGAACACGAGCTTACAGAATGTACATCACGTACCTGTTGGCCCAGATGTCAAATTTACTTCTTTAAAGATTAATACATGGCTTTAGCTTTCGGCGCATATGTGTGATGTAAACATTGACTCAGTTTTGGTCTTGTAATGCATCTTATAAAATCTTCAGCTGGTTATTTAAACAAGCATTTGCCTCCAGTCTCTCCTATAAATGTCATTCACGCTGCTGGCCACTGAGGCTTTGGGAGCGTGTTGACAGTGGGGTGGCCTGAGTTATTGAGTCTTCTCTCCGTTTAACGCCAGATCACGCCCTTGTAATTGCAGCCATGAAGGCAAGGCCTGCCATAAACGCCGTGCTGTGGAGAGGGCAGGGGACGGAGGGAGAGAGAGAAAGAGAAAATAAGAGATTCACAGAGTGGGAAAGGTGAATGAGAAATATCTACAGATGCATGTTCTGGTTATGTTTTGCAGCCGTGGCAGTAAATAATTTAGATATTGCATATGTAAAAGTCTGTGAAAAAGTGCCACGTGGGTTGTTGTCCTCAGTACTGTCCAAAGAAATTCAAACTTTATAGAAATATGAATGTGACTGCTTCTAGGATCTGCAGTCACAAATAATCAGGTTTTATTTTACCTTCATAATTCATAGCTCATTCAATAAATTGGATATATGGCTACTTGGCATCTCGTAATGTAAAAAGCTGAGACCCAGAGCTGGACTTTTAAGAGGCATTCTCTGCTGTATATCAAGAGTACAAGCCATTGGATAATTAGAGCACAAATCACATACGTTTTCACATAGTAAGGAATCTTTTTTTTTCTTTACTGACCTCTTGTGGCTACATCAAAATCTTACCCATTATATCTTTCTATCAGATGACCAAATGGATATTAACCAACAAACAAATGCTGGCATTCAGTCTAACTTGAAGTGTATTGTGAAGGTAAAGAATTGTGGTATATGTAGGTTTCTATTATTTTGACTTTAAAGGTGCTTGAGGGTTTTGAGGGTCCACCACCTGACTGTTGCATGTGATGTTCTTGCATTGCTTAGAACAGTAGAGCATGAAACCTGTGTAGCTGGCATTTATTCAATTAAAGGTTTTTATTGTTTGTAAATACCTTGAAAAACATGCACTCTTACATTGAGTCCGTCCTCCCTCCACAGATCTGATTCATAACTTGGCCTGGGAGTGTCACCTTCTTAGAGAGTTACTGCTTGCATGGATGTAAAGGTATACTGTGGAACATTCTTGGCAAGTGACATAACATCTCCATGAAATCAAGCAGATGAGCGACCCTCTACTAGAAAAGTTACATAGTGTCACTTTAATATCTCAATTGTGTGATGCATAAAGTGTATTCTACTTTAGACATTACAGATGCTGTCACAGAAATCTTTTATCTTTTATTTTAATTCAGAAAAATGCGTTGTCTTAGTTGTAGTGTTGGAAATTGATTCTAAAATAAAAGTGAGTTGTAGTGTTTCTGTTAGAAGCCAAACTGTTTGTTGGAACCAGGCCAGTGATAGGTCAATAACCCATTTCATCTGACGTGTGATTGGTCGAATTCTTCTGACATAGGCGAGTCTTTCTAAATCCGCACAAGCCCGAAAGCCAGCATGCAGTGGGCTTTTCTCATGAATTTCACAGACGCTTCTGCTGCTGACTCTGGTACTTTAGCCCTGTGTTCACCTCCTCCTCTTGTAAATCTCACTTTGTGCATGCACGCTCCCTGCACTTATCTTCCAAACATGCATTTATGTATCATAGCGCCATATTCAGCAGATATTCTTTCCCCTTGCTGTCTTGTATTGATCTCTGCTCTGTTGCGATGTGAGCTAAAGGCAGTGATTCAGATGTGTGTCTCGGAGGATGTGTGGGTGATGGTGAGGGCAGCCAAACTGTCAGCTTTTTATCGTAATAGAAATATGTATCTCAAAAAGCTTTCACTTTTTACAATATTTCTTTATATATAATTGCAGGTTGGAAAGAATTTTATTAAATAACTGCATTGAATAAACAAATGTGCAACCTTAAAGGGCCCATATTATATTGTTTTCTTATCTATGTTATAATGCTGTTTCCTCATCGAAAACAAACCTGGACTTTTGTTTTGTTTCATTCACACATTTAACACACAAACCCTGCATATTTAGGCTGAGCTCTTCTCCATTTGGATGATTGCAGACCTGGAATTGTAATCCCTACTGAACAAAAGGTAAAAGGTAAATGTTAACATGAAAACTACCACTGTATCCTTCCATCACAAGGTGGAAGAGGACACTTTGATCTTTGGGGATCTTAACAGACTAATGAACCAGGGTTGTTGTTGAAGTTGTTTCCTCTTGGTTCACATCCTGGCAGTTGTTTCTGTAGAGCTCTCATCCAACAAAATGTCCCTCTAGGTGATATCTATGAGCTGGTTTTACAGTTAACTGTACAATTAACCTATGATGTTAAAGATGGCTTCCGGAAATCAAAGAAATAGACATCCAGTACAATTATTAATGCAGTTTGCAATCATATTTTTTCTATCAACAGATGACAACAAACAAGCTGGAACAACCGCTGAGGTAGGCACAATTGGCCACCTGTTTGTCTCTAAACAGTACTGTTCCACAGTATGGCATTAAACCATTTTCAGCAGGTGGTGTCAAATTAGATCTGTGGAGAGGCGTCTTCGCTCACTATAAGAATTTATGTTTTTCAAGGTATTTGTGTGCATTAATAAGACCTAAGACTGAATAAATGCAAGATCAATAAGTTTATTATTGCGGAACATTTGCCAGAAAAGTTACATAGTGCAACTTGAAGTTGCATATCCTCATGCAAAAACTTTAAAAGACCACAATCATCAGCTTAATCCATTTTGGTCCCATTTTCTAACCCATCCCAGTGTGTATACTGTAGCCTGCCTGCATATATTCCTCCTGGCTCTGTGTGGATCAATATTGGGATTGAATGATTAAGGACTACTAATCTAATAGACCCCTCTTTCCATTTGGTCTGAGGGCCTGGATTCTTTCCCCTTGATTTCTCTCATTCAAAGTGGACTGAACACCAGAGGACATTAGCGTGTGAGTCTGATTGAGTCTCGCTTGGGTTGGATTTGTCATTTGGTTCACGCTTGGTGCTCTCCGTGTCTTCCATTTAGGAAAGAGGGGTTAAAAATCAAGACGGATTTCCAGTGAATCCTCTCTGGCCCAAGATCTGATGCTTGTTGATGCTCCAGGCAACTTCAATGAATCTAAGACCTTTTGAATGCTAATGGAAAACTTGTAGCCTCTTTTAGCATGATTTAGTGTGATATAGATTGAAACTCAGTCTTCCAGGAAAGTATTTGAATTTCAAAGGACCTACAAATGTATTGATGTCTAAAAGATGGCCAATTGCTTAATGTAGCATTTCCTGTTTAAAAGCTAAAAGTATAGCTCTTTCACACACATGGCTTGAAGGAAGTCAAATGGACCTAATGTGTCAATTCCACTCTAGAGGATGAATAACATTGTGTAATAATAGTTATATTCATTATTATTAAATTGTTGCACTATTTACATTTTGTATTATTTAAGCACATTTAGAACAACTGACTGACCTTTAGACTTAACTCTAGCTATTCCCTTTTTAGCACTTTAACACTTTACCAATAATTTAGCAAATAAAACAAATCCTTTAACTATTTTTATAACCATGCAAAATACATTATCTTGTGCTCTTATTCACATTTTTTTATTTCACTAAATAAAATGGCTTATTGGTGTGCTTGGCTTTTACATTGTTGTACCCACACAATCCTTCTGTATTACATTTGACATAAAGGACCTCTATACCAATCTGCCACTTTCAATGAGTGATCCTCCCTTGTCCCTCCTCTATCTCTGCCCCCAGTCTAGAGCCCACTGCAGCGCCCCATCCCACATCAGCTCATCCTCCAGTGAAAGGAAATGAGATCCGGCAGGCGGCCTGAGAGAAAGCCTTTTTACTGCTCCGAGGCGGTCCACAGGTATTAAGCTGCACCTAGGGCTCTCTGGTTAAAAGCCCAAGCGGGGGGCACGGGGGAGGACAGGTGGGGATTCGGACAACAGGCCCACTCCACCATGTTGGAGGTTTAATATTGTGTTTATATTTTTGTGTGGTGCACCACCTTGTCTATCTAATCTGCTTCCATTCTCCGACTTCACCTATAATCCTCTCCCTGCCACTATTGCATTTTTTTCAGCAGCAATTTTCTTTTTTTGGTAAATAGCCAACAAGTAGCAGAAAACAGAGCAGTCCTTTTTCCCCCAATGACTGACTGATCTTGTGGTGTTTTGGTGCTTCATCAGGTCTAACACAAACACAGCCAGGCACCTGCCCCAGTCAGGACAAACCAGTGTCTGTTACAACATGGCTTTTGTCTTTGATACAGTGATGAAAGTCTGTTTGCTCAAAGGGCGGCATGCAGAAAGGAAAGAATGAGGCCACAAGATTCGGGCTATTGTTGGCACTGTTTAAGACTGACAGCCTACTCATGATGCAAGAGATAATAGTCAAATAATTTGTGTTATGTTACAGTTTGGGCTTGCCATAGTTAGCAATAGTACACATAAAACAGTCAAACCTTGGCTGGAAACAAGTCTTAATAGTACTATTTTTGTGAGTAGAGTAGACAATGAGTTACATAAAGGAGTACTGTGTCACAATCTGATTTTGAAATTTTTTTCTTCCATAAAAAAAAAAAGTTTGTGCCTAAATGTTTTTTTTAACAAGTTTCTTGGTACAGCTTTGAATAGTGTATAACTGAATAGAGATCAAACTTACCTTCAAAAATAAAGTTAAGGCTTTAAAAATTCAAACTTTCACTGCGACTAAAATCAAAATAACAACCTAGAAAAAAAGAAATATTGCCAATAGTCTTTGAAGCTTGCTATAAAATGTGTCTACCATACACCATGGTTATAGTAAAGCAATATCCCATAGTACACTTGTTAAAACAAAAGTGAATCAGTAAAATGTCCATCAGCTGACTAGTGTTATGCTACCCTATTAGCATTTGCACTCCCTGATTCTAGCTGCAGACAGATGACATTTCCTTTGGGCACCAGTGTTAAGAGGAGTGGGCCAGAGGTGTGTTATCTATTAAGGAGAACAGGTCAATGCTCAGAACATAACCAGGGCTGGATTTAGCGACTGCGGTCTTCAGGGAAATAAGAATCCTGTGAACTTAAATCAATATGTCCTTTGAATGGTGAAAAACACAGAGATAGCAGAGGTCGGCGCCTGCCCGACAGTGTTAGCAGCAGTATAAGCGATATATATATTTTATGAGGCAATAATACTTCAAGGTGCGTCGTATTTTCGCACCGCCTGATCGCATCCTGTGCTGCTTATATTACGCTAAAATCCTGTAAGCCGCCGTATAAAATCACCAAGCCAATGCATATATACGGAAAGGCTCATATCAGCAGCTTTTACAGTGTAGATTGTCCCATAGTGGTTTCAATTGTTACACACCTTCCCTTAATGCACGCTGAGAACTATTTCTGGCTGCAAGGTTGAAAGGGGGACGGGGGGGTATGGGGGTTTTATCGCAATTTAGTCCGACATTTGATAAGGAAAGTGGTGAGGAAAACAAGCACCCCTCTCTCCGCTCTAGCCCTTCAATAATGCTTCCATTGAGGAGACGACGCAGCGCCACGCCTTTTTGCTTTGCCCAGAGGGGAAAGTACCTCTCTCGCACCGTGGCTATCACTAAAAAGGTCAAAGCGCTTGGGTCCCATGGAAACTACGGGATAGACAGGAGCGCACCGGCCGCGTCCAGCTCTCATCTTTGTTACAATAACATTTGCAGCGTGCCGACGGGGGACACGGGCTCCGGAGGTGTGGAGAATGTCAGGACAACTCCGTGACCTTTTGATGGGTGGGAATATAGATGGGCGTCCAGCACTAGGTGGGGTGGGTGTCACAGATGCAGCGGTTGTGTTTACTGTGGCCTTTCCACACTGCTACTGCCTCTGCTTTTCTGTAGGTAACATAGCTGTGTGTGAAGGAGATGGGTTTGCAAGGGGTGAAATGAAACTTGATAAAAGTTTTTAAATCAGTGATTGTGTACCACCTGAGCTGTGACAGGCCCTTCACCAGAAAAGTTGCATAATGGATCTTTAATTGACTGAAATCGATTAGTTCAACCCAGTTCTAAAGCAGTGGTTTATATACATTTCAATCCAGAGGTAGGTTGTACACTACTCAGTTATATTTAGTTACTTTTGCTTGAGAAAACTTCTGAAGTAATTGTATTTTTCTGACACCATACTCCTTCTAGTAATGTCCTCTGAAGTAACACCTCTCTTTTTTGAGTAAAAGTTGTGGTTATTCTTCCCCAATGTGAAGAGCAAAAGCCTGTTTCAAACACTTGCACTACACCTTACCTTTAGATATGACTTGTTTTTCAAATTTTTGTCTGTTCTTTGGAAATATTTTGTGCACCTTTTACTGCTGTTATAGTAGCACGTTTCACATCCCAATCTAAAAATGTATTTTTTTTTTTTATAAGACTGTACTTTATATTGCCTTTATACAGCACTTTGGACACCTGTGGTTGTTTCTGAATGTGCTTTATAAATAAACTTGACTTGATTACCAACCATAATGTTTAAAACTACCTTTTCTGATATTTCTTGTTACAGAGATGGCTGTGTGCTGAATACCTGGGTAGTTGATCCTGGGCTTGCTGCCAACAGTCTCTGTGTGGAGTCTGTATGACCTCTCAATGTTACTGTGGAGTCCCTGTGGCTTCTACCCATTGTCCAAAAACATGCAGGTGAAATGGAGAACTCAAATCACCCTCCGGGAGTGACCGACAGGGTGAATGGCTGTCTGTCTAGTGCAGTCAAAGTACTGTATGTCCTCACATGCCAGTCCTATACCTCTTACTCACCAGTGTATTGTGCCCACATAGCTATTACTCTCTCTAGCCATAACATTTTCTGTATTAGGTATCACAGTGAAATAGCAAACGTTAATTTAGGTCAAAGAGTTTATCGAGCTTATAGCCTCATTTATAAGCCCACACACTGGGCTATCGTTTAAAGTGCTTTGACAGGTTTTCATGTTTTTCTAATTATTACTTGGTGGGATAGTACCTGTGATCAATATTTATTATAGTTTAACATCAGTTAAGTGTCAGTTTATAGAACAATGCTTGAAAAGTGTAGTCTAAAATTAAAGTACAGGAAATAGTGGTACAATTTGCATGTAAGGTAGGCATTTTTGACTGTGTAAACCTTCATTTAACAAATAAAGGTGAAGTCATGTATTTTGTTTGGCAAATCACTGTAGTGGTTTGGCCCTTGTTTACACTATGTCATATCTGCTGCCATTGTCCAATCAAGACGTAAAATTTTAAACTTGGCCAAAATTGTTGATAGAGAAAACTTGGCACCATTTCTCCCTCTCTCTCAAAGTTTTCATATATTTATGCTAAATATGTTTTAATGAAAAGAGTTGTCTATGATATAATATGCACTTTGTCAATAGCCCAAAACATCTGTCGTGATACCAACAAACAAGCAACAAAATATAATGCTATTCGGTCAATTAACCCAGCCATTGTCCTTTATGTCGTATTGACTGTAAAACCAGGATGAGTAGACATTAATCCCCATACAGCTGTTATTAAAAGAGATTACACGTCAGTTTGCTTTGCTAATGGAGGGCTAAGCTGCACTTGTGTTTACTATCCAAAAGAAACATTGCTAGAAAGCATAAAAGCATAGACTATGAGTTCTATAACATGGCCTAAAGAACTTTCACTTAAATCTTTTCCACACACTACACAGGAAAACACAGTGCAACAGTTTACCCTCATAATACTACGCAATGAAAATAAATGTCCAATTTTGGTGATTGATTCCAGTGTACATGTATATGACAATATGCTGTCATTGTAAAACAAGTATCATAAATGGTGCTCAGTAAAATGTTATTGCCTGTTTTGTATAGCCTCATGGACCAGCTGTGCACTAACTCAACAGATAAACCATCCCTCAAAATCCGCACTTTTATGGAAGATTTTTGCTTTTATACCCGTCAAGTCTGGAGCTACTTATCCAAACTGAAAAACAAAGATAAGTTCCTCTCCCGTTGCTTCCATGGTTACCCCCTGTCCGACTACAATCTGCCTTAAACCACAACTCCTCTTACAAATTCATCCTCATGCATCTATTGTGTCTTTGCAGGCGATTTCCGTGACAGCTCCCGAGTTGAGCATTGCACAAGGGAAGAGGATGAAGATGGAATATGTTAAAAATAAAAAAGGCAGTTGAAGTGGAGATGGATATAGCCGAGTGCCAAGTCAGCAGGAGACAGGTGAGGCGAGAAGAATGGAGGAGACAGAACAATGGAGCAGACAGGATATATATGGCATGAATATTCAGTGTATAACTTTATTTAAGACAAAATGGAAATTGTGTCCCACGTCATGGCCAAAATTGCATAATTGTATTAGCATTTAACTGTGATATTAATTGTTGCCTAATTAATACTTTATTCTCAGACAGACATGCTTGTTTTAGCGAAGCTGGCCAAATCACAAAGCAAAATTCATTCATTTAGCAATCTACAATAAAAGCAGGACAAGACAAGTGCTATACCTGAAAAGGTGAAGCATGAAAAAATACGATATAATTGTATGTAATATTCATGGTACATTTAGATCCTGTATTACGCAAAATTGACTTGATTGTGAACTTTAAACCATGTTAGAATGCTGTTACCTTCTCAAACACATACCTGGAGTCATGTTTTGTTTTGTTTACACATGTTTAAGTAATCCTGCTTTATTCATCTGTCTATACAGTAAACTAAACTCTAAATGCTCTGCTCCACCTTGATATCACCTTTGTCAACATATACTAATTTAGTGACGTAGTTTCCTGCTTTTGTATTTTTAAAACCTCTCACTTAATCTGTGGTGCATATCTAGACATTCCATCGATCAGCCAAACAAGGGCAGTACATAGACCAAACAATGTAAATATAAAGCCAACTCAAAGCCTTTCTCTACTTTGTTTGTGTACTTTAAACCCTGTTCCACCTTCCCACAATAGAAGAGAGTTTTCAAGAATGTCTTTGTTTCATTTGTATGCCATGACTCAGAAATGACCTGCCATGAGACACCACTATGAGTCATTGTTTTATGTTGCTCTGCCTTTCCTGGCTTTCCCAAACCTTTTGCAGAAATGGTTAGCTCTCCCTTTAGCGTCGAAGCTAATTGAGAGAAGCCTGATGATCATGAGAGTGGACCCAGCCTTAGCGGTTGTGTGTAAGCTGCACAGATGGGATAGATACATCACTCCCCTAATCCTGTTGGCTTTGATTCACATCTTGGATTCATCTTCATTTTTCCCCACATTACGACTTAATGGCCTCAGGATCTGTCTATTTATTTTATTTTAGCGCTCATGTTTAACTGAGATTTACCGCTCTGCTTCCCCTCCCCTCCTACTGCATTAGCCAACTAAGTACGAAGCAAGATTTCAACCGAATTTGAAGGTTATTATTTGTATCCCTGACACAGATTTGTAGAGCCAGCCCATGCGAAACTGGAATATATTTTGATTGTATCAGCTATGTACAGGCAGAGATTTGTTTTGCTAAAGGAGCGTGACACGAGATAAGAATGTCTCACTCCTACAGCGGTTACAGCCATTAATTTATACATTTGCATGAAATTGAATATGTGGCAATGTGGGAAATAATATTTGTAATGAAAACTTGTTGGAGTGAAGCTTGGAATGAGACCTGCTGAAAATGGATGTTGAGTTGAATTCATTTTTAGATTAATATAGGCAGTGGAAGTTAATCACTCTTGAAATATTGCATGGTAATAATGAAAAAAAGACTGCATTTTAGTCATTTATTTTTAGTATTGATCCAGAATGATATCTCTGCATTTTTTATACAGATGGATATCTATGAAACATTTTTTTTTTTTTTTTTAGATCAGTTCAAGCTGGGGTTGGAGCATAGAGCAAGATAATAATAGCTAAAGTAAAAACTAATATCGGCTGTATTGCCCATCACTATTGCATATTATTTATTCATTGCATAGTTATACTTGTATGACACATTTATTCATTATCCAGATGGTAGGGTGTCACTTATAATAGGCATAATTTAATTGCCAGCTGTTTTGTTTAAATTCTGTTTTAGTGATTGTTAAACATGAGTAATAGCAAGAGTAATTAATGAATCTCAAACTCCTTATAAGCCTATTCTTTTTGGTAGATTTATACATACCATTGGATGATATGACTAAGTGTACTAGTAATATAATTAGTCCACTCGGGATCAGTAAAAAAAGGACTTAAAGCAGACCTATTATGTAAAATAGTGATTTTAACCATGTAATAGTTGCTTCCCTTACTCATTTTCCATCTGAACGTTGTATTTAGCATGATTCATGCTGGTATGAGTAATCTTTGTCCTCCCGTATTCAAGACGTCATTGTTGCGTTCTACCCCTATTTTCATCACCACCAGTATACACCTGCTGCTCTGTACTTTTGTACATCTCCAATTTTATTTTCTTAATAGGTGAAATTCTGTTACTTGCTTGTGCAATTTGCAGCTATCAACAGGAGATGCCAACAGCTGGGTGGCTCTTTGCGGTGATGACGTGTGCAGTGACTTCAGCGCCCATTGGCTACCGCAGTTTTCTCCTTGTTTCTTTTATTTAGTCGTTTAAGATCAATCTAGCAAACTCAAGCACAATATGTCACAATAATTAATTTTTAAATAGCAAGAGCATTTATCCTGGAACGAGACCAAATAGCATTCTGAGGAGGTCCAGTCATTGACTCCAATCTATTTTATTTGCGTCTGAAATCACCAGCTGCTCTAAATAGTTTCCGCTTTACATAATCTCTCTGTAATGACTTGTTTGTCCTTTTTATTACAGAAGGCGATTATCACGATGACCAGAATGAACTTACCTCAGCCAGAACAGACTCATGGGGCTTTTAACAGTGACTAGTCCAAAATAAACCTCCTACTCAAGAGCTCCAACCACAACTTCAGGCCTAATTATAGCCACACTCAGTAGCTGCAGCAGCCAGCCAGCCGGACAGCACTGCGCCTATGCACCTAGTGACCCAGGTACCGCCCACCTCCCAGCATGCACCCCAAAACAGTAATTTAAACAGAGCCACTCATTCTACCCACACTGCACAAACAACATACCTATACCTGGGTAAGTATAGTTCCAACTTCCAAGTATGCCCAGAGGTAGCGTGGATGGCAAAATACAGGCAGGGTCCACAGTAACATCTTATTATAGCGACAGAGAGTGGTAGGGTTTTTAAGATGTTTTCAGATGACCCCTGGGTGGCTAAATACCACTTATAAGAGTCCCTGGTTGGTATGTTTACATATAAGAAGGCGCTAGGCTAGACTATACACAGGCTACGTAGATTTTTCATTCATAGGTTTCTAAGGTTACATTTTAAGACAAAGAAAACTATTTGAACAAGAAGTTTTTAATGTAGGGTTAAATATATTTCTAGGAGCTATCACACTTCTGTTAGATATTAATTGCTAACACATTACATATTTAGATAACCATTTTCCCTATTATTGTTTTGAAAATGTTTTATTCACAGAAAACTACATATTAAAATTCACTTTAAGTTTTGTTTTTGACACTCATGAGTCTCTCCTCCTTTTGCTCTCTGCGTTAAGTCACTCCTTCTTCAGATTGTTATCACGTTACAATTGGTGTGCATTCCTTTAATGAAACTACTGCACATCTTATCAGGTTTATGAAGTTGCACTGTGTTGTTATTTACCATGCTCTTATATATTTATGAAAATTGCCATGCGGGAGTATGGATTTGAGCTTTGGAGAGAATCATACTTCTAACCGTTAGGAGGGTTCAAATAGTGCCCTGGAGAGACTACTCAAACATGCATGGATAACATGAAAACCTCTTCAGGCATGTTTTTGATGAGGGAACAATGTTATAACATGGTAGAAAGCTCTTTAACAACTGTTGCAACTCTGTTGTTGAATGTGTATTTTCCTGAATTCTTTGATCCTTTAAGAGTTCTGAGGGCAACATTGTGGCCTTCACAATGTTGTTCCATTGTAAAAGAACAATGTTAGAACAATTGCTTTGAAGTTGAACAACAAATTTATATTTTGTATAATGTAACTATCTGCAGGAGGCACATCACCTGCATGAATGAAATAGAAAGTTAAACCCATACCCAGACCATAAGCCTTTTCAAGGCTTGTGGTCTTGCAGTTTCTCAGTGCAATAAACACAACCAAAATGAAAAAAACAAAAACGAAACATGCTTCTAAGTTACTATGGCTTCAAATACACAAAGAAAATGTATGTAAAAACAAATAAAAATAATAATATAATAATATAATCTAAAGGTCAAAATTTCATTAAAATAGATTCCAGCTCATTTAATATCCATAATAAAAGATAACATTAACAAAACAATAACAATTCCTTTTGGGGCCTTCTTCATGTAAACTTTGTGGTTTTACAGTTAAGCGTCCCTTATTTGTGTAACTGTTATAACTTGTGTAACCTGTCTGCTTTAATGTTTTTTACTTGTTTGGAATTTTCCACAGTAATGCGGTAACTTAAACAAGCTGGTGGCTCCATCAGGTCGAGTTATAGGTCAGATCTGTGGAGGAGAGGCACTCCCTACTCACAGTAAGAATGCATATTATTTGAAGTATAAGTTGAATGTCATACAAAGCATTCTAGCACATCTCCACAGAGACAATTAAGTAGTGGACCCCTCACTAGAAAAGTTACACAGTGCACCTTTAAGCTTGAATACATAGCCTAATTAAAGCATTTTATTTTAGCTTTTTATTGCTTGCATAATTAAGCAGTTAAGGTAACACCAATAAAGATTTAATTAAGCTAGCCTTTTATGTTTACCTTATGTTAATCAGTATGTTTATTTTACTGTTTCCAATCTGCGTGTTTAACTGGAAATTAGTGTATTTATTTTCTTTCTCATTAGATACATTTAATTAGCGTTGGCAGGGAAACAAGCTGCTAGGGCAAATCATATCAGTCTATATGTCCTTCCTTATGCCATATATTAATTTGAATGTATATAATATTCCTAATGAATTCGAGCATCTCTTCTTTGTAGTAAATATTCCCAGAGGCACTTGTTGTACACTTGCTAACGGTAACACACTGTAGCCACTGATGTGTTAGCGATGCCAAGATGTCTTATAATCCCCCAGGCTTTTTTCTTAAGAACCGAATATTGCTTTCCCAGACGTCAATTATATTTTATTTACCTCTTCTATTCTTTTGTTTCGCGTGTCTCTAATACGCAATCAGGCACAATGTCATCTTTGCTTTGTCTTGACACCCGGTACCACTGATAATTGTGTAAACCAAAGACGTATTATTCTTCCAAACAATATAAAGGATAGGTTTTCAAATGTGGTTTTATTTACACAGGGATGAATACAGAGCTGGTGGAGGTTGAGCGGGGATAGCGGAGAGAGATGTAAGGATTATTGGGGTCAGCAGAGTGCACAGGGCTCGGTAATATCTATTTAGATTCACTGTTTGAAAAGAGTGAAAATTAGTCTTGTTTGCTGTCAGACCTCAGTCACAGCAAGGGCACAGACACACAAATGAATTAGTTTTAATAATATTTATGCATTGAGATGGGCTGTGAATGAAAGAATGTGAGCTAGGGTGAGAAATGGTGTTTAGATGTACAATTACTTCAAATGAGAGGTATAGAAAGCAGTTACAGGAGCTTTAAAGGTCCTGTATTACATAAAATGGATTCTTGTGAGCTTTAAACCATGTTATAATGCTGTTACATATACTTTGAGTTAGAGCTGAATGATTTTAAGAAAAAATTTAGTTATTGCAATTTCCATTTCATCCACGATTTTTTTTCAAATCAAGTTTAAGGGCACATGAACATTTGCAAACAGCAGAAACAGAGATCATACCAGATTCTTGCACGGTCGATTTGACGCTGGATCGTAAAAGCCCAGTTTACAGTCCAGTGTCAAATCGTCTGCTTCACAATGCAGGGTGTCTACGTCGATGTGAATCCCCTATGCAGTCCATCTGCGTCGACCAACATGCACCTCCGAAATTTTCTAACTACACGTCAAAACGATGCAGACAGCAGGGGGAAGCGACGCAGACAATAAGGGCTGTGATTGGTCATCTCTATACCAATGCTCTACATGCATTTCCTGAACTTTATTCCCTGTACTCCGCTTTCCTTTCTTTCAATATACATTGAGTAATAATGCGTTTAATGCAGCTTTGCACACATTTGTTTACGTTTTACAGAAGCGAAATTTAAAATCACATGGCTAATTTGCATGAACTATAAGCACTGAAAAACAGCTCGCTCCTTGTGCCCTAATGCAGTTAGCTTCTGTTGGACTGAAGGACACAACTCAGTGGAATATGTGTGTTCTTTCTCTGATAGAGGATGTGGTGATGATGGTGAGTCTATTCTGTGCTTCTATCATGTTGGAGATGGTTCATGTTAAAGCTTTACATGAACACCAGGTTTAAATCCTTGCCTCCTCGCATTGTGACGGTGGATTTACGCAGATCCATAAATCCATAAATTGGGCTTTAGGAGCACTGCAAAAAAACACGCTTTTTACTCTCTCAAAATCGTGTTGTCTAAGATCGTGATTTTCAGTCCAAAATGATACATCGTTCAGCCTTACCCTCCAGTAAATGACCCTCCATTATTGGTCTGTCTACATCTCCAAAGCTCAAAATGCTCTGTTCCACATTGTGATGTCATGAAGTAGCTACCTGTTTACCTTTTGTTCAGTAGAGATTGAAAATTCCACAGCTGAAATTATCCAAATGATTCTGGTGAAGATGTATGGAATTTGGAGAGGGTGTTTCTGTTCAAGAATGTGTTTTAAATTAAAATGTGTGAAACAAAACACAACTGGGTGTGTTTTTTATAAGTAAACATTATAACAGATCACACAGTAACATAATAAATTAAATTTGCGTGTAATAGTAATACAGTGTTTAATGTGATGGTGCAATGAATTGTGATTAAATTTAAACCTTGACCCATCAGCACTAGGATTTTCTTGTGTTGCACACCTACCCCTAATAATCTATGTAAGCAAGTTAGAGGGTATATTCTTTAAATATTATCTCTTCTATAGCTCATATTACTACTTCTATAACTTCTAACTAAGTCTACCATTATAATAGTAGTACTGCTTTTTTCAATTGAAATTACTATTATGGAGTCACAATTCCCCTCCTTGAACCGTCACCTTATCGTGGTGGAGGGGTTTGAGTGCCTGAATGATCCCGGGAGCTATGTTGTCGGGGGCTTCATGCCCCTGGTAGGGTCACCCAAGGCAAACAGGTCCGGGGGGACGGGTCAGACGAAGAACGGTTCAGAAGCCCCTTATGATGAGTGCAACACAGAGGCCAGTTACGTCGCCCGGATTGGCGTCACCGGGGCCTCACCCTGGAGCCAGGCCTGGGGTGGGTGCTCGTCAGCGAGCGCCTGGTGGCCGGGCCTTCCCCCACGGGGCTCGGCCGGGCTTAGCCCGAAGGAGCGACGTGGGGCCGTCCTCACGTGGGCCCACCACCCGCGGGAGGAGCCATATGGGGCCGGTGCAGAGAGATCTGGGCGGCAGTCGACGGCGGGGGCCTCAACGACCGGATCTTCGGACATGGAGACTAGCTCTGGGGACATGGAATGTCACCTCGCTGGGGGGGAAGGAGGCTGAGCTTGTGCGGGAGGTTGAGCGTTACCGACTAGATATAGTCGGCCTCACCTCCACGCACAGTTTGGGCTCTGGAACCCAACTCCTTGAGAGGGGCTGGACTCGCCATTTCTCTGGCGTTGGCCGCGGGGAGCGGCGGCGGGCTGGTGTGGGCCTGCTCATTGCCCCACAGCTCAGCTGCTGTGTGTTGGAGTTCACCCCGGTGAGCGAGAGGGTCGCGTCCCTGCGCCTTCGGGTCGGGGACAGGTCTCTCACTGTGGTGTCGGCCTACGGGCCGAACAGCAGTGCTGAGTACCCGGCCTTCTTGGAGTCCTTGGGAGGGGTACTGGACAGTGCACCGACCGGGGACTCCGTTGTTCTCCTGGGGGACTTCAACGCCCACGTGGGCAGCGACAGTGACACTTGGAGAGGGGTGATTGCGAGGAACGGCCTCCCTGATCTGAACCCGAGCGGTGTTTTGTTATTGGACTTCTGTGCTAGTCACGGTTTGTCCATAACGAACACCATGTTCAAGCACAAGGGTGTCCTTAAGTGCACGTGGCACCAGGACACCCTAGGCCGGAGGTCGATGATCGACTTTGTAGTCGTGTCATCTGATCTCCGGCTGCGTGTCTTGGACACTCGGGTGAAGAGAGGGGCTGAGCTGTCAACTGATCACCACCTGGTTGTGAGTTGGGTTCGCTGGCGGAGGAGGAAGCCGGAAAGACCTGGCAGGCCCAAACGTGTAGTGAGGGTCTGTTGGGAACGTCTGGCAGAGCCTCTGTCAGAGGGACTTTCAGCTCGCACCTCCGGGAGGACTTCTCCCAGATTCCGGGGGAGGCTGGAGATATGGAGTCCGAGTGGGCTTCATTCTCTGCCTCTATTGTCAGTGCGGCTGCTCGGAGCTGTGGGCGTAAGGTCTGTGGTGCCTGTCACAGCGGCAATCCCCGAACCCGGTGGTGGACACCGGAAGTAAAGGATGCTGTCAAGCTGAAGAAGGAGTCCTATCGGGCCTTGCTGGCTCGGGGGACTTCTGAAGCAGCTGACGGGTACCGGCGAGCCAAGCGTGCTGCAGCCCGTGCGGTTGCGGAGGCAAAAACTCGGAGCTGGGAGGAGTTCGGGGAGGCCATGGAGAAGGACTATCGGACGGCCTCAAAGAGATTCTGGCAAACCGTCCGGCGCCTCAGGAGGGGGAAGAAGTTCTTCGCCAACACAGTTTACAGTGCGGGGGGAGAGCTGCTGACCTCGACTGGGGACGTTGTCCGGCGGTGGAAGGAATACTTTGAGGATCTCCTCAATCCCACCGTCACGTCTTCCGAGGAGGAGGCCGAGGCTGGGGACTCGGAGGCGGACTCATCCATCACCCAGGCTGAAGTCACTGAGGTGGTTGGAAAGCTCCTTGGTGGCAAGGCTCCGGGGTTGGATGAGATCTGTCCTGAGTACCTTAAGTCTCTGGATGTTGTGGGGCTGTCTTGGCTGACACGCCTCTTCAACATCGCGTGGCGGTCGGGGACAATACCTCTGGACTGGCAAACCGGGGTGGTGGTCCCTCTGTATAAGAAGGGGGACCGGAGGGTGTGCTCCAACTATAGGGGGATCACACTCCTCAGCCTTCCCGGTAAGGTCTATGCCAGGGTACTGGAGAGGAGAATCTGGCCGATAGTCGAACCTCAGATCCAGGAAGAGCAGTGTAGTTTTCGTCCTGGCCGTGGAACACTGGACCAGCTCTACACTCTCCATCGGGTGCTCGAGGGTTCATGGGAGTTTGCCCAACCAGTCCACATGTGCTTTGTGGACTTGGAGAAGGCATTCGACCGTGTCCCTCGTGGTGTCTTGTGGGGGGTGCTCTGGGAGTATGGGGTTCGGGGCCCTTTGCTAAGGGCTGTCCGGTCCCTGTATGACCGGAGCAGGAGCTGTGTTCACATTGCCGGCAGTAAGTCAGACCTGTTCCCGGTGCATGTTGGACTCCACCAGGGCTGCCCTTTGTCACCGGTTCTGTTCATTGTGTTTATGGACAGAATTTCTAGGCACAGTCAGGGGCCGGAGGGGGTCCGGTTTGGGGACCACAGGATCTCATCTCTGCTGTTTGCGGATGATGTTGTCCTGTTGGCTTCATCGAACCAGGACCTGCAATGTGCACTGGGGCGGTTTGCAGCCGAGTGTGAAGCGGCTGGGATGAAGATCAGCTCTTCTAAGTCTGAGGCCATGGTTCTCGACCGGAAAAAGGTGGCTTGCCCTCTCCGGGTGGGTGGGGAGTCTTTGCCTCAAGTGGAGGAGTTCAAGTATCTCGGAACGGGAGATTGACAGGCGGATCGGTGCAGCTTCGGCAGTGATGCGGTCGCTGTATCGGACCGTTGTGGTGAAGAGGGAGCTGAGCCGAAAGGCGAAGCTCTCGATTTACCGGTCAGTCTTCGTTCCTACTCTCACCTATGGTCATGAGCTCTGGGTAGTGACCGAAAGGACGAGATCGCGGATACAAGCGCTTGAAATGGGTTTCCTCCGCAGGGTGGCTGGGCGCTCCCTTAGAGATAGGGTGAGGAGCTCAGTCACACGGGAGGAGCTCGGAGTAGAGCCGCTGCTCCTCCACGTCGAGAGGAGCCAGTTGAGGTGGCTCGGGCATCTGTTTCGGATGCCTCCTGGGCGCTTCCCTTGGGAGGTGTTCCGGGAATGTCCCACCGGGAGGAGGCCCCGGGGAAGACCCAGGACACGCTGGAAGGACTATGTCTCTCGGCTGGCCTGGGAACGCCTCGGGGTCCCCCCGGAGAGCTGGAGGATGTGTCTGGGGTGAAGGAAGTCTCGGAGTCCCTGCTTAGGCTGCTGCCCCCGTGACCCGGCCCCGGATAAGCGGACGAAAATGGATGGATGGATGGATGGAGTCACAATTAGGTATTCAATTTTTTTCCTAAAACAACTGGATGCTACTGCTACTATGTGCTGTGGTCCTCCATATCAAATATATCAGTTACTATGACAACAATTACTACCAAATTTAGGCCCCTACAGTTACTACTATTATTGCTTGCTCCAATTGTGCTACTACTACCTCTGAGTGTGCTACCCATCTTTGCCACACAATAAACTACCAATTCAGAGTCATTTTAACTTTTTCACCAGAAATTGAGCGAAAATGCTTTCTCCATCTCTGTCTCAGTTAGCTGCAAAAACCTCCTTGTCAACCTGTAACCATGCAGCGTCACATCATTTGAAAATATAAATACTTTTCATAAGCCCTAATGAGGCCCTGACCTTTAATTCCCCTTTGCAAATGAGGATTTATTACCAAAACAGACTCCTTAGATGGAAAAGGCCTTCAGGTTGTCACAGTGTTGTCAGAAGTGAACTTGCGCTCTGATGCAACCCTAGCTTTTAGTCTTGTAATAACTGCGTGTGATATAAACAAGTCTTCTTTCAAACTGTTATTGGACTGACCCTCAAAATGGCACCTTAGCAGGAAAGTGAAATGATTGACGTGTCACAGAGATGACTATTAAAGGGCCCATATTTCGCTATTTCGCGTCTTGTTTCATTCACAAATGTTGAACACACAAACCCTGTGTATTTAGGTTATGTTTTTCTCTCAAACAGAAAACAACCTGTTCCCTTGTGATGTCATGTGGTAAGACAGGAAGTGCGTCACTGTGTTTTCAAACTCCATACACCTTCATTAAAATCATTTAGATTATTTCATTCTTGGAGTTTCCAATCTCTTCTGAATTAAAGGTAAATGGTAGCTGTTAACTTGAAAACTACTGCTTCATATCATCACAAGGTGAAACAGAGGAATTTGAGCTTTGGAGATGGAGACAGACTAATAATGCAGGGTTACTTAAACATGTGTGAATGAAACAAAACACAATTCCAGGTATGTTTGTAATAAAGTAACAATGTTACAATATAACAATTGTAACAATGTTGTAATATAGGACATTTAAGGCTATTGCATGACAAAAACTTTCTCAGTGTTTCAGATTGAGAGAAGATGGGTGGTGTAATAAGTCAAGACTACCCATTGACCTCTGCTAAGGCATTATCTTTTGAAGTGCTGGGATAATAATATGTATTTGTTCTGTCGTTAAAAGTATGTTCAAAGAGGCACCTTGCACTTAATTACCTTCATTTACTGAAACTGTTCTTATTGTTCTTCCCATACTCAACTAATAACTACCTTACATTTACCCAATTATCAGTTTGCATGCAAAGTCAATATAAAAGAGATAAGACACTTTGTACTGTACACAGGGACAAAGCCAGGTATGTTGCGTTTAATGTGTTGACAAGTTCTGGCGACAACAACAATGCTAACTCGCTATTTTTAATCTATTTGGCCGGGCTCTTTAGCCTAATGATTTTACTGTGTTTTCATCCATAGTTGTCCTAGATGTCATTTGCACCACCAGTTACCTTAAAAACACAGGTTTTTGCTAAAATAAAAGTGTTTTTTTTTTTTGCATTTTGATTTTGTTATGTATCCTTGCAGGCTTGCATCTCCACAAACCTCTAACTAGGCCTTGGCGTCCACACTGACAGCACACATGCATTAAAGGTGCACTGTGCAACTTTTCAGGTAGAGGGTTTGCCATCTAATTGTCTCCATGGAGATGTTACAGATTTGCCTGGAATGTTCCACAGTATGCCATAAAATCTGAATGAGTGAATTACAGGTATTTTTATTAATCAAAAATGCTTTAAAACATGCTTTGTCAGCATAGTCGTCTTTCCACAGACCTAACTTGTATCTTGACCTTGTAGCGTCACTTGCTTGCCTCTTTGGAAATGGACATGGTTTAATGCAATGGTTTAATGATTTAATGCATTCCAGGCAAAACAAAGACATCTCCATGGAAACAAGCAGTTGATGGAAAGTTACACATTGCATCTTTAAATCAACTATTATTTTTGCAGCAATTGTGCCTACCCCAATAGCTTGAGTACAATGAATGCAGCAGGGAGGGCATCTGGCTTAAACCCTATATGTCCAATCACTATGCAGAAGTTCGAGTTCAGATGATTTTGCAATATTAAAATTTCCACTCGCTGTTGCCGTGCTTAGCTACAGCCACTAAAGATATGATTGGCTATGTGGGCACTTTATTTTCCCTGTAAATAAAACTCGTGGTCTTATAACTGAACTAAAACCTCTTTCTCATTTGAACTTGGATCACCCCCTGCATGCCTGTGCTGGACTTTGCACTGCTCAGCCTGCACCGCGATAGAGCAGATAGGTACATGGACTGTACTATCTCCTATCCCGTGTACTATCTCAAACGGAGACACAGTGAGGAGTAGAGGCACATAAATCTTGTGTATTTACGACCAGTGCTGTAGTCAGCTATCTGTTAGGATGCCCTCCCCCTATCCCCTCCACAATCGTCTGTAGGCAAGGTTACCCACGTTTAATACTCTTGTCACATAGCATATCAGCGTTGGATAGTGTTTCTCAAATTGTCAAGTTTTGAGTGATTGGATGATGTTTAGAGAGCTGAGGCAAAAGCTGATATCTGATACTGGAAATCTGAAGAGGTTCAAGCTAGCTTGGGTTTGTTTTTATGCGTTGTCATGATCTCTCTAGCTCATAATAAAGAGGGAGAATGCTAATTTGGTGCACTTGCAAGTTGTCATCTCGCAACGGTCTGCTCCTATTAGTGGGTCAGAGTGAGTAATGTAGTTTGACAGCATTTAAAGTGAGAGATAGAAATTGTGTTGACGCTTTGGCCATGTGGTACATAAAAAAGAGGCAGAGAGGGGGTGTTGTTATGTTTTTATTTGGAAAATTAATTAAAGAAGAGTCATGCGAGGTCACTTGTGCCAGTCCCACGCCCTAATAAATGTGCATGACTGCGTCATTCGATCAAACATGAAATTACGTAACAGAATAATTGTGTTGCCTGTCCAGTTCATGCATGTGGATTCTTAAGAAGTTAAGTCTTTTATTTTAATTGAGCTTATTAAACGTAAGCTTTATTTTTTTAAAGATGTAACTTTTCTGGTGGAGGGTCAGACATCTACTTCTATACATGGGCAGTTAATGATTTGCTGCAATGTTCTGCAATATATATAATGATTTGTCTAAAAATAAGTCATATATATCCCTATATCTAGATGGAGGGAGACCATTTATCATCTGTAGCTCTAATGCCCCATAAAATGTATTTGTATAAATTAGAAAAGTGTTAGGTTGTGCATTTTATATCTCTCACAAAAGTACCTCCCTTGCCCTGAACCCTGCCATCTATCATATAATATTTGACTCTTCTAATCCTCTATTCTTCCAGCACTTTTCTGTGCACAGATGCGTATGCGTGTGGACAGGCAAGTGCTGTGAGGAGGCATTGACCCATCACCGCCTCTGATCCATGTCTGCTGCACATCAATACACATTCATCTGCACTTGTTTCACCCCGGGCTACTGTAGGCTAGCGGCTCAGCTACCCCAACCTCCACACAGACAACACTTTGTCCAGAGCACTCACTCTAGCACTGACACCCTACACCGGCCCAGACATCTGATGGAACCCCCTCCCTGCTCACTACACTCCCCTCCCTCCTTTGTGTGTGATTAGTCTGTGTTTAAGGTGTTCCAAATGTCACTGGTCACCGATCCTTCCTATACACCATTCATTAAGTTGTGATTTAAAGGAAAGGCTACAATTATCCCCCGTGTCCCACAACAGTGTTCTGTCTATTTTAGTCACAATGGACAGAGTGATGGAGAAGACTGGGGGCATTGTCAGTGCAAGAGTTTGACATAACACTGTGGTGTGATGCATTTTGGGAAATCCCAGTAGAACTAACCATTTAGGGGCATAAGTGTATAATACAGATTTATATGTGGATTTGAAAAAAACATTTGAAAACACAAACCAAATGTGACCTTTATATACCATACACACAATGTATATGTGACTTTATTCTCAAATAAAAGAAAAAGTGTCTATAGGTTTAATGTTATTTGCACTGATTTGCATACAGCCTGTGTATATATAGTTAGAATTTAGAAAAATAATTTAAAAAGAAGTCAGGCCTGGAATTATTCCGTTTTGTATTTGATAGATATTTGATTATATGTGTAAGTAGCTCCTCACAGTAAATAGTCACTTTGAAGTAGTGTGCAATATAAGTTTGCTGTGAGTTTATAGGCCAAAAGTGCACAAAGGACGGCACTGTGGTGTGGATTTCATGCAGCCTTTAAAAGTGATTGAAGCTGGGATTGGTGCTGAGTGGCAGCGGCGCAGGATGGAACCAGATCCCCAGACTGATGAGCGCTCTAATAGGCCTGTCTAATGTATCATCGATGGATTGACTGCCGTCTCGGAGGAGGCGTTTCGTTGGATTTGCGCAGATGAATTTCTGGGAAGTGAAATACAGTTGTGGTGTCTGGGGTGAGAAAATACGCCCTCTATGGGCAGAAAGGATGTACAGTGAAGATCAGCCCAAAGCGATACACAGGAGCATTTCTCATGCGCTCACTGTCCTCTCTCTCTTTTCCGCTCTCAGCCAATCTGCGCGCGGTGACGCTGAGCAAAGGCAGGATCTAGTCTTGCTCCATCGTCGTATTTAACACACCCACCAGTTCCACACATGCTACAGAGGTGCGTTCTTCTGCCCGCCTCTTCGCGCTTGGATTTAGCCCGAGCTCTTACCTGTGGGCCGACTAGTTTTTCTGGGGGAGTTTCCTTGGGAAGGAACATGACTTATACCAAACTCGCTTTTCCGGGATAACTAATTCTCTACAGCTCACGAATCGCACGAATTCGAAAGCTCTATGCGCGCAGCTCCCTCGTGTCACTTTACGTGGCTCCTCGCGCAGTGGAGAGGCACTGGGCTGTAGGATGTGGCTGTGGAGTGGACCAACGAGACCTGCTTTACCTGGACGATTGCGGATGGTTTTACGCGCGTGAGAGAACACTGAAAACAAGTGCGAATCCAAAGTGTTGACACTGAATCCTTCACTCAAGACGGCCAGCGAAGATGGCTCCTATGTGTTTAATGTGTACTTCATTAGATTGGCGTCCAGTGTGATCAACATCATTAGCGATGTAGTCAGCCTCTTCATCTGCGTGCTCATCATCTGCAGCAAATACTCGCATCTGCTCAAGCGCGAGACCATGAAGATGATCCTGCTGCGTAAATTCCGCGTGCTCATTCTGATGGTGTTCTTGGTCGCCTGCTCCATGCACATCATGATCGACCTGCTGCCCAAGCTGGAGCGCAGCGGCAACAGCGGCTGTTCCTGCTCGCACACGCCGAGCGAGGAGCCTCAAAACTGGGCCAAGCAGAGCTGGCCTAACAAGCACACGCTGCGGATCCTCCAGGACTTTAGTAACGAGCCCAACTCCAACGTGTCCTCGCATTCACTGGATAGGCTTCAGGGCGCAGGGGACAAGAAGCAATCCCTCCGGAGGATGGAGATGCACGTAGCGGACAGGAAGCGCCCCCTCATCCAGGACGCGGCTGTCACCAAGAACGTGCCGCCCAAAGGTTCAAGGTTGTCCGCGCTGTTCGATCACCCGTTATACAAAAGAGCCCTACCAACGCTAACAGACGAGGACACGCTGTTTAACGTCAACACGGACATCCGATTTAACCCCAAAGTGGCGGACGAGACAGAATGGTAACCAAATATTAGCCTAGTGTTTATCGGTCACTCAATGGGCCTGTTATTAAATTAGTGTGTCAGATGCTTTTATCTGACCATCTGAATGATTACTGTATAATAAGTAGACTCACTGTGTTTCACTGTCCACGCTTTGCTACCCTTGAGCTGAGCATCTCTTAACTTGACCATTGTTGAAACACAAGCTTAGCAATAGGTCAAATACAAAGTTCATCACATGATTAAATATTCCAAATCTCCTACAGCCCTATATGCAGGTATTATTCATGCACAACAACCCTAAACCAAAGTAACACCTCTTAGTCGCACATATGCATGCCTCTTTTTTAATTTGTCTCAGCAGCACAGCCTCTAGTTTATCTCCCTGCAATCACATCAATTCATCAAGCTGTTGCACAACACCTGCCCGCCTTACCTAAATAAATCAATGTTCCAACTCTGTCTCACTTATAATTTATTTTTCTTCTACTCACAGGAACGAGCAAATTGGAGTGAAAGAGTTAAGCCCGACTGGAGAGCTCACGCCTGATTCCTACCCCAACTGGCTGCGCTTCCATATTGGGATTAACAGATACGAGCTGTACGCCAGACACAACCCTGTCATAGATGCTCTCCTCAAGGACCTGGTCACCCAAAGGATCACAAGTGTGGGTGAGTGAAAGGCCAGAGCACGGGTCAAAATCACACCTACACTGCACATGCCAACGCCACACAGCTGCTGGTGGTAAACTTGGAGAAGAGCACAAGTTCAACTTGAATAGATAATGCAATGTACTGTGGGAAGTAGGGTCATTTAGTGACACAAGGGAGTACATGGCTTGGATTATCTCTTGTTGTAAAACCCTTTGCATGTTATAATAGCCATAAAAGTAATTAAGTAAATTGATATTGTGTAATTCACATTAATGTCTTTTGTAAAGCTTATAGTTAAATTTGTTTATTAAAAATAATTGAGACATAATTGAGGTCTTAATTGAGGGATTAGGGCGTTGTAGTTACTAAACCTGGATCATCTTTAATAAACTTTGCCTATTATGAATCAAGTCTTTGTTCATGCATTATTAAAGCAAATTAAGGTGTAGTATTTGTAAGGTAGTACCATTTTTATAACTGTCATATACGTGCGTTGGCCTCTTGTCACATAAACTTCTTCTTAAATAGGTTTTCTTCGCAGTAGGTCTACTGTACTGTAAAACACTGGGCTGAGAGGGTGCAGATATGTGAAAGTTATAATGCACTTTCCAAACAGGTCTGCAGGTTTTCAAGTGCAATGAAATATGACATTTGTGTAGTTTAAAAAGTTGTTTTAGATGTTGTTATAATATTGCGTAAGGCATAATGTACATGATAATGCACTAGCGATGGAAAAAGAGGTATTGTTATTGTGCCTAAATATTTAACATTTAAGTTATAAGGCAATTTTTAAAGATGATAAGAAAGTACAAAAATTATATAGTGTTGTCAAAATGTATTTTTAAAATGATTTTACCCAGGGTGACAAATGAATACCTGATTTAAAGGTGGTTGTGGAGTGTCCTACAAATGTGTTTCTTCATAGAGATGTTATTGCTTTGTCTGGAATGTTTCACAGTATGTTTTCATCTATTTCATCTGTTTTCATCTAGACCAAACCAGATCAAGTTACAAGTCAGATCTGTGGAAAGGCAACCCGCCCGCTCACTGTTAGAATGCCTGTTTTTCTAGGTATTTTAGAGCTATAAAACCACCTGTAATTGAATAAATGTAAGATAGAGCTGTTTAATGTCATATAGTGGAACATTCTAAGCAGAAAAATGACATAGAAACAAGAAGGTGATCATATATAATCGCCATTTTAAATTTAAAATGTGGTGAAATTTCATAATCTGTAATATATCAAAAATGACAACCAACTTCCTGTTCCGCTTTTAGTCTGCTCCTGTACCTTTTGTCAGGTGTTGTTAACGTGCTATAAGTGAAGCTATACTCAGAACAATGTGTGCAAAAATGCAGTCCCCCTGAGTAATTCCCAACTGGGTGTGTGGGTTTTGAGCTGTCTGCGGGGGGAGGGGAAGGGGGGCACCTGATGCTTGATGGACAGGTGAGCTCCTGTCTGCCAAACAAGCCCGCAGTTACATATGAGATTAGAACTGAACGGAAAGTCTATTTAACTCCATCTGCCTGTCTCGTGAAACCAAGGAAATCATAGCGTAACACAGTTCCAGCCCCAATGCATCCTGGGAGAATATAACGAGCAATGACTATGATAGAGGATAACTGACAGGTGTATTTCAGTGTTGTAAAATACTAGTACACACCAAAGTGGTACTGTTTTCTTTGGATACTTTTTTGTGCTTTTTTGAAAACAGTTGTATCATCTTGCGTTTTGGCTGAGTTCACTTCTTAAATTCCAATGGACTCAAGGTCGCTCCTCTTGCTCTAAAGTGATTGCAGATTTTAGATATATCTGCCAATGACTAAGCTTTGGCATGCAGCAAGTATTAAAGGGAAGACATGCATTTTTAACTTATTAAAACAGGTTGACCTCCAGATTCAAAGGAAAAATAGGGCGTGCTTCAACTTTTATCATGAGTAAATGTACAAAATATGTTTAAGATATAACACAAAGCAAAAAAGTAAGCAGTCTAACTTAGATTATATTCTTGTGATCCAATTTTGGGATTTAAACTGCACATTTTTGAATGACTGATTTAGATCAAACATGAAATTGACTCCTATGTGTTTGAGTTGTATTGTCAGAACTTACTTTATCATACAAAAATTGGTCTTTTGTTGTCTTGTCAACACTCAGAAACTTACAAACAAACAAATGTCTATGTATATTGTTGGGTTGTCATGATATTAAACATTGACAATAATTGATCTCAATGCTGATTTTGCAACAACTATTGTATAAAAAAAATCTTTTATCTTTCTATGTAATCATATAGAAGTTCTGATATAGCTCAGGATCAAAGTTCAAATTTTGCCCTGTTTACATTTTCATTACTATCTGATTTTTTATACTTTTGATAACCTTAATACACTGATAAACGGACGGTGTATTTTCCATCGTTTACAAAATAGTTCTGTTAGCACGTTTTGCATGTGTCATAGCAATAAATGTCTATTCAAAGGTTCATCTGAGAAAAAAAGCCACAAACCTGGCATATTCAAATCACTAATACCACACGCAAATGAGTTTCAATCCAGGAAAATTTTACAGGTTAGTTAGAGGAAGTGTTTTTAGAATATCTGTTAAAGATTCCCTACCCAAACATTTCCTCCTCAGCACCCGTAACAGAGGCCTTTGCTGTCAGTTAGCATTTTTTGGTTTGGACAACTCCTGATCAAACTCAAGCACTAATTTATTGTGGACCACTATAGCAAACAATGAATGAATGAGTAAATAAATAAAGATTCACTGTGTAACTTTTTTGTAGGGGACGTGCGACGTGCTTGTCTCCATGTTGTTTAATTGCAGTTATTCAATTACAAGTGTTTTCATTGCAAAAAAGATACCTTGAAAAACATGCATTCTTATATATTTTTACAGTGAGAGTGGTCGCCTCTGCGCAGATATGACCTGTAACTCGGTGTCATTGCATTCCAGCTCATTCTAGTCTGCCTTTATATTAAAACTAGATATAGAATCTATAGTTATTGTGCTTTCAATCTTAACAGAGCTCCACTCCCTGGCTGGTCAGTTGAGGAATTTCCTTCTCTTCTATCTTTATACTTAAGCAATAGGCCCGACTCTCCCTGTGTCTGCTTTCTCCCGGTGGATAGACGAAGCCGTTCTCAGCGTCTGTATCCAGCTAAGTACATGCTGGCTCCATAATTACAGAGCTTTCACACAGGCCCGGGGCAGAATACCAATACAAGCCAACAGCACATGCTTATTATCTCAACTTAAGAATAGTGGGCGCTTTATAGGTTCAAAGTGCTTGTGTTTGTCAATGAACGCGCACAAGAGATCGATTTAATAAAGGCCTTCATCATGGAAGTAAGTTAGGCCGTAGTAGTAGTAGTGTTTGGATACTGTAAACTCCACTAGTGAATTTTTAGTTTTTTTGTATCTAACAATGCTGACTAGTTAAAATCATGTAATTTTAAATGTTTTAAAGCTGGGATTCCCAAATTAGGGTCTGTGTTTTCTGCTGGCCTTATATTTAAGCTGCCAAAAAAAGACAGGTTGAGACATTCACATTTTTATAAATACTTAATTTTTAATGCTTTGTCTAAAATGTCCCACACTATTGCGTTAAATTTATCGATCTTGCTTTTATCCAATTACGGGTTCTTTTACTGCTTAAAAACATGTTTTCTCACTGTGAGCAGAGTCTCCTTTCAACAGATCCGACCTGTAACTTGGCGTGTGTGGTGTCTCCATGGAGATAAGTTCAATGCCATACCATGGAGCATTACAGTCAAAGGTATAACATCTTCATAGAGACAAGCAGGTTGTGAGTTTCCACCACAAAAGTTACATTGCCTTTAAATGTTTTAGGCAACTATAAAAAAATATATATAAAATGATAATACATTTTAAATTGAATTATTACAATATTTTAATTAGCTGGGACGCTGCAACCTGCTTTAAAGTAACTCAAAACGTAATATTTTAACTGCATGCTTGTAAATGTATTTTCTGTATTTCAAATATTTATCCCAGACATAATTTCTCCCTCAATTATTTTAGTCAGTATTTTTAGTATACTGCTAATTCACAAACAACTAAAGCATGTAGATTATACTCAGATAACCTTGTCACTTGATGTTACCACCTTGAAAATCTGTTCTAAGTTTGTTGTAGTTAATTGAAGTTGAATGAACTGAATGTTTTCCATGTAGTAACCCCCTGGTGCAGCATTTTCAGGTAGGCTGAGCCCCAAATCGATGGCTGGTCTTTGTAAACACGTCCCTGTCTCTGTGATTCCCGTATGTAAAAATAAATGAGGGAATTGATTGCACAGGTTGTACTACTGGCAAAAGGCCACCGAAAACATTGTTCCTGATCGATCTGCGGCTGCTCGCCTCAGATCTTTTTGGAAAAATTTCAGGCTTGTACAATGTTCAGAGCAGAGTCCCACGAGGGCTTTCACAATGCATTATCATGGTGGAGGACTGAAGGGGACAGGGAGAGAGAAAAGAATGAAGAGAGGGAATAGAGGAGAGGAGAGAAGAGAACAAAGAGAGGGAGAGGAGAGTGCGAGAAGAGAGGAATATAGAAGAGAAGGAGGCAGAGAGAGAAGGAGAGAGAGGAGAGTGAGAGAAGAGAGGAATATAGAAGAGGAGACAGAGAGCAGAGAGAAAGAAGAGAGCTGAGAGGGACACGACAGATGAGAGAGAGAAGAGAGGAGGAGAGAAAGAGAAGGTGGCAGAGAGAGCAGAGGGTGAGGAAGGAGAAAAGAATAAGACAGGGGGGAGAGAAAGATGATAGAAAAGAGAAGAGGAGAGTGAGAGAGAGATGGGGAGAGAGAGGAGATAAAATACTAGAAAAGAGGATAAGGAGAGAGAGAGAGAGAGAAAGACACTAGAGGAATGGGAGAGGACAAAGATGAGAATGTGAGGAGTGAGAGAAAGAAAGGAAAGAATAAAGATAAGCGGAAGAGAGCGAAGGGGAGAGAGCAGAGAGAAATGCAGTAGAGAAGAAGGCAGAGAGAGAGAAGGAAAGAGAACGAAGAAAGGCAGAGGAGAGAGACTCAAGAGGAAGATAGTCAAGAAGAAGGCAGAGAGATAGAAGGAAAGAGAATGAAGAGAGGTAGAGGAGAGAGACTAGAGAGGAAGATAGTAGAGAAAGAGACAGAGAGAGAGAAGGAAAGAGAATGAAGAGCGCTAGAGGAGAGAGACGGGAGAGGAAGATAGTAATGAAGAAGGCAAAGAGAGAAAAGGAAAGAGAACGAAGAAAGTAGAGGAGAGAGACGGGAGAGGAAAACAGTAGAGAAGGAGGGAGAGAGGAGAGAAAGACGAGAGGGAGAGAGGAGACAGAGAAAAGGAGAAAGAGAAAAAAAAGGTTAAAGAGGACAGAAAGAGAAGAGATGGAGAGAGAGGAGATAAAACAGTAGAGAGATGGTGAGAGTAGATAAAATAGAAGAGGAGAGAGAGATGGAGAGGGAGAGAAAGAGCAGTCCGTCCTTCACCTCCTCACTCTCCTCTCCTGTCAAACAAAGCGCGGTGGCAGAGTCATTTCAGAGAGCACACTCACTAACATGGATAAACACTGGTTCAGCTACACAACAGCCCGAGGACCTCATTTCATTGGCTCACACTGATTCTGTAATACTTTGGTGGTGGTATATGCGTTTTTGTCGTTTCGTTAAATCTTAAAAACGCGAAAAACAAAACTAGTTCATTTTAAACCATCTGCAATTGTCCAAACTGATTCACTCACTTCCTTCATGCATTCCAAGCATTCTAATTGTTCACCGCAATGTGTTTAGAAGCTCTTTTCACAACTGTCAGATACCAGAGTGGAGTTTTGCCATGATGGTAAAGGTAACAATTACCGGATAAGTAAGTGCTTTGTAGTTATATGCAAATAGCACACATCTCAGTTATTTTGAGCTTAAGAACTGCTTATACAATATATCTGTACCCGGGCCAGACACATTTAGCTCAAATATATGTGGAAAAAGTGCAGGACCTTTACCTCCTGTAACAGATGGTGATGTAAGCCAAACAGTCAGTAGTACTACAGTATATGTGTTATACTAAAACATACTTCTAACCTGTAAAGTATCTTAATTTCCTCCACAAACAACAAAATCTCCTGTCTTATTCTGCTTAAAAACTTCTGACCCCTGTAGTTTAGATCTGTACAAACATGCTCTGAAATGTGACTCGTTTTTGTATTTGTTTGCCAGTTCACATTACAGTCTTTTTGCCAATTCTTCTGGACACGTTTCAAAACTTTGAACAGAAAACTGCGAATCGAATCACAATGCTCGTCTGAAAAATTGCAGTCACACTTGTTCCCATATCGTGCTGACCTATGTAGACTCTATTGACAAAAAGAGAACACCATGACTTTTGATTGCTTAAACTCATGAACACTGATTGAAAAAACACAATAGGGGATTTATTGCGGATAGACTAGGTTAGGCTTTTGATGAGCAACTTAAAGTCAGATAATAAAAATCTTCCTATGATGTTCCTTTAATTTACATGTCTTTTCTAACTTTAATAATACAGTAGCTATCACAGGGTGTGTTACTAAAAAAATATTATCATTAAGTGTTTTGTACTTGGTAGGTGTGCCTCTTTTAAAGAATCCTACAGTAATTGAGTATGCCCAAAATACTAAGTAGTAATTTTAAGTTTAATTTTCTTGTATTATTTTTTCTTTTTTCTTTTTCTTTCCATTGTCAAACCAAAGTTGCTCCCGATGCTGCGTGCGTTTTACATTACATACCAGCTGTTCCTTATCACATTTTAACCCTATTTTCCATATACATTAATTTATATGTGCTTTACAATGCACTTAAAATTAATATATATGCATTGAAAATTTGTGTTTTTGACCAACAGGTATGAAATCTGGAGGCACACAACTGAAACTCATCATGACTTTCCAGAACTACGGACAGGCCTTGCTCAAACCTATGAGGTAAATGACACTACTGTTTTAGATTTAAGATATGTATATATATATTTTTTGTAATTTCTTATTTTCAAAGACAATTTTCCAGTGGATTTTGAAAACTTTAGTTTACTCCAATCTCAACTTTGTCCTTGAAACTTTCATCCCGTCTCTGTGGTGATATCAAATAGCTTTCATTTCTGGCCAGTCTTGATTTTTCCACTCTGTGCTGGTGGTTTTGCTGTGTCAGAGATGCATAGGGGCCCACCTCATTGGCTCCTGTAGATGACCTAGCATATTTTAAAAGCAGTTTTTAAGTCGCTCTACCCAAACGCGTATCATTTCATGGCTCATCTGAGGTATTGATCCGGCGATTGTGGTTGGTACAAATGGCGGTGATGACAGCAGAGAATTATGAGCGTAATATTGTCTTGTTCAAGCAGTGTTCTGTTTAAAGGTCCTATATTACACTAAATGGATTCTTGTGAGTTTTAGGCCATGTTATAATGCTGTTATCTCATCACAAACATACATGGAGTTGAGTTTTGTTTCATTCACACATGTTTGAGTAACCCTACATTATTAGTCTGTCTACATCTCTAAAGCTCAAAATGCTCTGTTCTGCCTTGTGATGTCATTAAGCATTAGTTTCCAAGTTACCTTTTACCTTTAGTTCAGTAGAAATTAATAATTCCATACTTGTGTTGATCCAAGTAATTCTCGTGAAGGTGTTTGAAGTTTTAAAACACAGTGGAGCACTTTCTGTATTACCACATGACATCACAAGGTGGTTTGAGAGAAGAACAAAGTCTAAATATGCAGGATCTGTTGTGTGTTTAACATGTGTGAATGAAACAAACCACAACTCCAGGTATGTTTTTGATGAGGAAAATCAGAAAAGAGCGTAACCCTTTAAAGGGTTCTGCCACCTGCTTGATTGAGATGTTATTTCTTTGCCTGGAATGTTACACAATATGACATTATCATAACTATTTTGTGTTTATTCAAATACTATTAAATCCTGGAGAAACATACCTTCTTACTGAGGTACAATTACTAGATTACTGCCAGGCAAAGAATAACATCCTCCAAGAGAAAAGTTACATAATACACCTTTATAATAAAAGCTATTTTGTATGTGTTTTCAATGTTGAAAGTTGTTATTAAAGGGTGTTGTGAATTAGTTTGCGTTGTTAGTGGTATAATGCTTTTTAAGTCATATAATTGAGGGATATTTTGTCCATTTTAATTACAATGTGTGTGTGTTTTTTTATTACTGTATTTGTGGGTACATAATCTAATTTTAATCACAATAGAGCCAAAGCTCATTCACGATTTTCTAAGAATTACAGACACACTACACATTCTAAGAAAATCAAAGACGTGATTGTCTATGTAATGCTTGGAAAACAATGGTATATTTGCATACAAATGTTGCTGTACTGTCGATCAAACCTAGCAGTTTTTCATTCACATTTAAAATAACAGCTACGTCTCTCACAAAATTTTGATGCCTCTCTGAGCTGGAAAAATCTGCATTTTCTTACACAGCTCCATGTTCTTGGAATCATTTACAGAAAGAATCTTAAACTGAAATCTGTGGTGTCATGTCAGTTCAAGCTAATTTTTAGAAAGGTGGCGAGTGAGACGTGTGAGTGCTTTTCTTGAGAGATACAAATGGTTTTATAATGTGGTATTTTGTGATTTTACTGTTTTGTATTGATTGTGTTGTCAATTAGTTAAATAACAGTAAAATAAAATAAAAATAAATATTGTTGAGGAAATATTGATGGTAAATTATAATGCTGAAACTAACTTAAAGTATTCAAAAATGTAATTAAATAAAAAGTACTTGAGCTGCCATAAATTAATAGCAGAAATCACTTATTAGTAGTTAATTTATATCTATTAATCCAGGTCTTGCCCTGTTTGATTCTGAGTTACACTAGTTCAATCCCAGTGTTTGAACTTGTTGTACTATACTTACTGTACATTATGTAGGTACTGTGAGTTATAAAACAGGCGTTCAGAGCATTTATATGTGTTTAAATCACAATAAAGCCAAAGCCCGTTAACATTAACAGTTGTCTGGGCCAATTCCATAATATTCAAGAGGTAGATTTTCCAGATAATGATGACAAAGATGTTTAAATCCACATTCAAAATTACTGCTAATCCTGTCACAAAATTATAAATGCAGATGTATTGTTGAGAAAAATATTGATGATAAACAATAATATTGAAAATACTACTGTCATTTACGCTATTATAACTCTTAAAAATATTCTAAATGTACACTGTTGTTAAGAAAATACACAGGCTGCAATAAATAAATACAGTAAATAGCAGAAATTATACTTATTAACAGTTAGTCTGTATCTATAAGGAGACGTAGAAGTTATTTATTCAACTTATTACAGCTGAAAACAACTTAGATTTAGTAGATTTTAGTAGACTTGGTTTGATCCTGATGTTGTAGACTTTAGTAGACTTCATCTGGTCCTGTTCTAGTCGTAGTTTAGTCTTAGTTCTGCCCAATTTAATTCTGAGTTCAGTCCTAGTTCATTCCCATTGTTTGAACTTGCTATACTGTACTTACTGTACATTATGTAATTGTTGTTGCGAGTTGTGAGGTGTAATAACATCTAACTGAAGGACATATTACAATGTGTTTAAGTCCACAAATAATGAACTCACAATAGAGATAAAGCCCATTCATTATTAACTAACAGTTGTCTGAGCCAACTCCAGACATAATGACACTTGTTCTAAGAACATCTAAGACGCAGATTTTCCAGGTAGTGATGGCGATGAATGATGAAGACACATTTAAATCCATGTTCAAAATAATAACTAGGCCTGCCACAAAACTGAAATAGCAGGTATATTGCTTAGAAAAATATTGACGATAAATAGTAATATTCAAACTATTTCATGCCATTGACACTGTTACTATAAAAATATTCCAAATGCACACAATTTTTTTTATTATTCTAAGTATTACAGATCAAAACCACTAAAAGATTTGCACTAGAAGTACCTGCGTGAAATATTTAACCACAAAAAGTATTCTATTTGGTTTGATTTTGATTTTGTAGACTTCAGTAGACTTGGCGTGGTCCTGCTCTAGTCTCTGTTTGAACTTTCTTTGTGTACACAATGTACACTGTGCAGTCACTGTGTGCTCTGAAACAGGTGTATGTCGCGTCAGAGTTTAACAATCCTCTTAAGCGATTTTTGATCTCACATAATCACAGTTATTAAAGGGTGTGTTACTCAAAACATTAATACCTTTTTTGTCTTTTTGTCTGGTGCTTTCTGTTGTAAACGTAACTCCTTAATGCTAGAATGTTTTTCCTGTTCACCCATCCCTTAAGAAATGCAACCGCAACAGCATAAGTAGCTTTTATCACCTATCATTAATGGGTTTATTTTAAATGGGTGTGCTCCAATAATTATAGTCCAGCCTTTACCTGCGAAACAAACTTTGCGGATGATGTGCGTATATACGTGCGTGCATGTGTGTGTGTGTATGTGTGTGTGGGTTGTAATTACATGTCATCATTACAGTAAGAACAATTATTACAAATACAGAAACCAGTTGGAATGGTCATCTGTTGGCCCACCCAGTTTTTGCATAATATACATGATGACTTTGCTGATTTTATTTTATGTATTTATTTATTTTATTTTATTTTTATTTTATTTATTTATTTTTTCTAATATAGAACTTGTAGTAACCAAGATATCTGACAAATCTTTTGAAGTTTGCCCCATACCTTTCCAACAGCTGTGGTACAGATCTGACTTTCTACCATCTCCCTTTAGACTTAAGCCAGGCGTAATTGCAGGGAGCTTTGTGTTCGTCAGTGCGGCTTCTGTTCTTGCTTCATCTCCTCTCGAAGCCTCGTTCAATTACGATTTGAGAACCTCCGAGCGCTAAACTACTTATTACCTGCTGTCTCATACAAAGAGGTGAGCACTTGGCTGCATTTGTTCGATAGATACTGCTCCATTGCTAGATACAGTGTGAAGAATTTCAGCTTCCTGTCATTTTTTCAATGATAGCCCACCCCAGAAGTGGTCTTTTCCTGTAATCCATTTTGATTGGTGGATTAGCATGTCACTCGTGCTTTTGTCATGGTGATTGTAATTTCATTGAAGGTTAATGATTGTGCACTCTGCTTGTTGTTTGGAGGTTAAGTCCAGGGATGATAGCAACAAGTTCTTTTTGTCAATGGGGACAAAGGCTGTTGTAATTACACAATGTGGTTAAATGCAAACAGGAAAATTCAGATTTTTATTTTAAGATGACTATAAATTCTTATCATAGTCATTTTCTAAACAAAAAATATGGGGTAAAAAAAGAAAAAAGTTGCCTTTTGATGGGTGGATTTATTCTGGATCATATCATGTAAAATTCCTTTTCCCTTCTGAACAAAGGTTAGTGCTCTAGGTGAAGAAAAACATCAAAGAATACCTATATCATATGGCCTGGGACTATAGTTATTGTCCTGAATATACCACCTCAGGTTAGAGGAGGCATAGGGTGATAAAAATCTAATCTCTAATCTCTAATTTACTCTACAGCTACAAGTTAAGATTGATTTGCTTTCATAATAATAATAATAATATTCCTTAAGAAGACCTTTCCAGTACTATAAATACTATACTACACTATTTAATCAAACATGTTTTTAATTCTTAACCAATCCACAAACCAAGCTTGCAATTCTGTTTGGAGAAAAGCCAATGTTAGCTGGATGTTGTTGTTGTAGATGTGATTGTGGAGATACACAGAACATTGTCAATACACCTCGTCAGAAAGCTCCGAAAATCTCCAACTTCCTGGCTCCAATCTGAACCGGGACAGAAACACGGAATGACATTTTCCAGAGATGGGGAGAGGGTGATGGGGTTTGGGTGTACATGCTCTGTCAGTCGTGCTTGTCAGAGCAGCCTCCATGTTTGATAATTCCAACAAACTCCAAATAAAAGAAATCTGGCTTGGTCTCCCCCGTCTCAGTGCACTTGATTTCAGTACTACAGAGAAATCGTTTGAGTAGGTCTAGACTGCAATCAGGAGGAGCTACAAAAGGAGCTTTATAGCAGTATGTGTCTATGTACTTTATATTGTAACTTTATATATGTATGATTATAAGTTCATTTTTACATACATATACATATACTGGTATCAGGTATCAGCTCCAATCCACAAGTAATTCCCAGATCAAGTTAGGTATCAGTTCCAGGAAATTGATTTGATCTAATAAGATTATTTATTGTCTGCTGCTGATCCAGAACAACTCTGTATATTTGAATGTATTTTTACTGTGGAGACCCATGATTATTGAAGAATAAATACCATTATCTCTGGTATCAATTAATATTGAAATGGTGAGCAGTGTGAAACAAAACCAACCTAATATAACTTAAAGGTGCACTATGTAACTTTTCTGGTGCTTTGCTTCGTATGTCCTATAGCTTGTCATTAATTATTTGGCATTTATTCAATTGCAGATGTTTTAAATGCTCAGAAAAACTTACTTACTGTGAGTGGGGTCACGTCCACACTAGGGATGGGCATTCGATGAAATGTTCTTAATCGATCGTCGGAAGAATTAACGATCGATTATCGATTAATCATTAACGTTTTTATATTAAAATTATCATCATTATTATTACTATCTGCACTACTAATCTGCATCAATAAATTCAAGTTTACGACATATAAACCGTAACGACTCTAGAGCCACATCAGCCCGTTTGACATTATAATTTGTTTAATTCAGTTTTGTGCAACTCTCACAGAAACGAAACTTAAAACCGCATCGCTAATTTGCATAAACTCAGCGAAGATAAAACTACAGCTCTTGTGTCGCCGATGCGGTCAATTTCTGTAGGATTAAAAGATATGACTCAGTGGAATACAGGTTAGTGTGACCATATTTGCGTTTGTCAAAACCAGGACACCGTACGGGGGGAGGTGAGTCCTCGTCATCGACATTGCGTGACTCTCACCTGACAAAGCTTTTTCCCACTGGACACCGAAACATATGTGCTGCTTTATGCACTGTGCACATGGCCTCCCACTTGTCCCGAACGCAACGGAAAGTGTGGATTTTCTTGTATAAATCATCGTTAAATACACATTTGTGCTTCGGTACATTGCAGACTGACCGACTGTTTGTGTCTCGCTCCTTCTGAGTGCAGAGAGACTACATGTACAGACCTGTTTGGTCACGCTACGCACAGCAACCTACATTCGGTTTGTCGATAAAAATTAACGTAATCGATGAAATTCTTAATGATCAATTATCGATTAATCGATTAATCATGCCCATCCCTAGTCCACACAGATATGACCTGTGACTTAGCCTGATGGTGCCACCTGGTTGTCTCTTTAATGCTATACTGCGGAACATTTCAGACAAAGTAATAACATATCCATGAACACATGCCTGTGGAGTACCGAGCACCATAAATGTTACATAGAGCACCATTAACTTCATAGACCAGTGTATTTGATTTCTTAAGGTCATCTTTCTCCTTTTGGCTTTTACTTAACACCCACACTGTCACAGACTACACATTACTGGACAAATTAGCCCAAATATCGAGTAAAGGAGCTTAAAAGAGTTCCTGACAGTGTTCTCGACACGCATCGCTTCAGATTCCCCCAATCTGCTGGTGTCTCTCTGCACAGTGCATCAAAGAACACACAACTGCAGATCAAAGACGGATCCGGCAGGCCTCTTAATGCTAATGCTAATGTGAGCCAGGCAATCAGGAATGCAGGGGTTTATGGGTAACCACTGGCCCTTGTAGTGTCCTCAGCTGCTTATAGGTCACTGCTGCACATTGAGTATATTGCTGAAACGTGTTTGAAAATATAATAGTACAGAGTAAAGCAGTAAAGCACACACATTAACAATTCATAAAACCTTATTGCTAAATTTACTTCTAATACTTGAAGTAGTATGAAGTAACAATAAAGTCTTGAGTACATTTTTGACTACTTGAGGTATTATGAATAAGTTGCACTGCATTCACCTTGGTTGGCTGAGACAGTTTGTAAATGTTTTCTATCACTATGGAGACAAAAAGGTGGTGCTATTAGGCCGTATTACAGGCCAGTTCTATGTTCCACTCGTAGTAAGAATGCATGTTTTTCAGAGTATTTTTTAGCTATAAAAACACCAGTAATTCAGTAAATACAGTATAGATAGAAGTTTAATTCCATACTGTGGAACATTCCAGGTAAAACATTAACATCTTCCTCATTATTTGAATCACTACTAGTATTTTATAACAATACTTCTAAGCTAGTATATTTTTCCTTTGTTCTAAAGATTCCTGTTGGTTCCTTATTTGTGCTTTCTACCTCACAATCTCGCCCAAATGCCAAAAATCCATTAGCGCGGTTGCCGTATCGATCCTCAGGTACGCAGCCTTTCATCTCATCGCAGAGACAACAATCACTATCTCCCAGGGTTTATTTAGTCCCCCTGTACTTGTGTGGGTGAGCTGGCCACACCTCAACATTAGCTACGCCCAGTGAATCAGCCCCAAAAGGCTATTTGTGGTGCACTCTTCCAGACGCTCAACAACAAACCCAGGCTTAACTAAGTTCAAGTTCATTCACAGACGTTATGCCATTTTAACCAGGAAAAACACTGGCTTTCTGAATCATCACAAAAAATGCATTTGTCATCGTCTGCATCCTGTTGTGATCGTAGCCAGCTGTGAAAATAAAAGCAGATTTTAGCATAATTTTACCACATGTTCAAAGTAAATATTTTGTCTCCGAAACTACAACATAAGGAAGTGAAGATAATGCAGCCATTTGACTTGAGAGAAGATGTATACTAGAAAAACAAGTTGACTTTAAAGGTGCATTATGCAGCTTTTCTGTTGGAACGTTACGTCATTTGCTCGTCTCCATGGAAATTTAATTGCCTTGCCTATGCCTCACAGTATGTCATTAAATTTCTCTAGAGAAAGGCAGTAAACATCACTAGTCGAAGGTACAAGTCAGATCTGTGGAACCCGTGCTGAAAGAGATTAAGATAATTTTTGTATTTTTATATTTACTGAAAGCAAAAATGTTAAGTTAATTTATATAGCAACACCACTTTTTTCTTGTGTGGGCCGACTAAACTCTTTTCGACAGATGTGAAGTAGATTTAATGAGAGGAGCACTACTCAAAAAGTAATTTTAATTTCATACACTGGCATGGATTATGAGATATTGCACTTTTACACCATATCTAACTTTACTGAGTGTGTTTACTGTATTTTTTTGCTTACATTTCCCAGATAAGTTTAGTGTTTCGAAGCACCAGGAACACAAGATATACGTAACCTTTCTGATGCATGGAAAGCACTCAACCCCACACTATATATAGACCTGCATGCATTCCACTTCTGTCAATACTGTTTTGACACCTCCTGTACCCTGACATTTTATTGTATTATTGTGAACACATCTATTTATAGGGGTGCCACTCATGTCATATAGACTCTATTTCACTTTTCGTACCAAATTTCAACCACCAATGCCAACTGTATTGAACCAAATGATAGGCCAATATGTGGTTACAATAGACTTAAAATAGTGTATGCCTCTCACCACAGTATATCTGAGAGTCACCTACTGATTTCAATCAATTTAGCATCAAGGACGTACAAAGTTTTCTATAATATTCCTTATTATTTTAACAGCAGCTCACCTATTGTAGTTCCCGCTAAATTAGCAGTCAGATTGTGTTAAAACCATGCTCAGATTACTAACTAACCTTAGTAACAAAACTTCAGACAGAGCAGTGCGTACTCCCTCCAGGAAATGTTGATGGCATCAGCTACAAAGTATCAACTGGTTAGAATCTTACTTTTTGTGCCCAGTGACCTTGAATCAAATGACCACTACTACTGCAAGTACTGCTACTACCTTGTCTATTTTTCTCCCCAATGCCATGTTTTTGTCAAGTACATAAAAATCCAAAATGTGTGGCTAGAGAAATGCTCCAATGCTGAAGCGTGCTGTTAGCTTGGCAGCGCTGCGTAAAAAGTGTATCTGAAAAGGCACATACCCATTGGGAAGTCCGGCAACAACCCCCTTTGAGGTCCCCTTCAAATCGAAATAACACTAATACAGTACGTGTGCTTTGGCTGTCAGGATGTGCGAGTGGGTTTGTGTACACTTTGTAGATGTGAAAGGAAAGGACGCCCTGTGCTACTATCAAGTCAAGGATTTTTGACACCTTGTCTAATAGCAGGGCTGCTGAAAAAGTATGTTGGTTGACCGGTGAATAATAAGTGAGAAACTAGGGTAAATATAAAATCAAGTTATATAGTTGCACAATCAAAAATAAGTGAGAAAGAATAGTCAGTTTTATGTAAAGTGAGGATAGTAAAAACAGCTGAATTAGATTTTTCAGATTTTAGTTTTTTTTTTTTTTTTTTTTTTGTAAAATATATTTCAGATTTTTTTTTAGTGGCATATTGAAAAAAAAAAAAAAAAAAAAATATATATATATATATATATATATATATATATATATATATATATATATATATATATATATATATATATATATATATATATTTTTTTTTTTTTTTTTTTATAAATATATACAATTCTCAATTTTCTGTCTAGAACCACAAATTACTTGACACTTTCTTGCATATTTGGACAATAATAACAATAATATATGTTTTGTTTATTTATTTTTATTTTTTCAAACTTACAGTAATAATATTTGTACAAAATGTCCCTGCATAAGAAAATTTGTAATAAAATTAAGTTTCAAAGTGACAGTGAGTTAATTACATAAACTTTGGAATATTTTACTTTCAAATTTTTTAACAATATTCAATAGTGATGAATTTATGTACTAGCTTTACAATGGACAGGAAGTCTCACAAAGCCTACTATCAGATAAGTTGTTGACAAATCTGACAGGAGGAAAAATGACCAAGAGGAATATAATGCTCTTCCGCTGGCCTCACTCACCTTTAATTGTATTACCTGTCAATCAACTCACTCCTGCTCCTGTCCTGCTCCAATCAATGCTCCAATTCCTGCTGGAGATGTATATATAAACAGTATGTCCCTCCCCCTGCTGGGCGATCCATATCCGCTCTGGGATTGGTCGGTGACATTTGATTGACACTTGGGGGAGACGCAGTGGGGGAGGCGGGATAATGTCACCTAGTTTACGTCAATAATGTATCGACATAGGGCGGAAAACAGCCCGGGGCGAGTGGCTAAGCTAACGGTGAAATCTTAGCATCAGCATACAGGCAGGAGACAGAGACTGATGGAGGAAAGATAGCAGGGAATAAATATAAAATACATTTGTTTAAGACTTGCATAAACATCGGTTTGGTTGGAAAACATTTTTAGGAAGTTAAGTTTTAGAAAATGTTTGTAAAATCACAGAAGAGCAGGGCTTTGTTAACTTAGACTTAGACAAACTTTATTGATCCACAAGGGAAATTATTTAAAATATTCACTTGCAAAGATTTTATGGCACTAGATAGCTATTAAACACAGGTATACGCTTTAGTACTTAACCCCTAACAGGAATAAGCCATATATTGCAGACTATAATTCATAAATAGTTCATAGCAAAAAAAATATAGTGACCAAATATCATCAGAAATATGGTTTTCAAATGTATTTTCATAACATAATGAGTGTCCAATTATTAGCTATGGCCCTTTTGCATCATGTCTAGGTTTATTCAGGGCAATTTCAGATTTTTTATTTTTATTTTTTTCTATCATGTTACAACGTTCCCTCACCAAAAACACGCCTGAAGTGGTTTTATGTGTCATCTATGCATGTTTCAGTAATTTAGCAATCTTTCTCAAGCCCTAACTAAGATTCTGTCCAATGCTCAACCCACAAGCTTACGTCATCCAAGCTCAAACTTGACAATTCTCCATAAATATACAAAAACATGATACAAAACTGTACACACCTTGAGAAACCTGATGCGATGTGCTCTAGTTTCATTAGTGGGATGTACGTGGATTGTGTTGTGATAGCGCTCTGAGGGGATGTAATTTAGCGCGGAGAGCAAAGGGAGGGGAGTACAAGTTTTCTGATGGGCAGAAAGCATTCTTACCCACATTGTATAGATCCACATTTCATTGCTGTTAAAACTGTCATGACCTCTCCTGTATGTCATATACTTCTAAACAATTCAGATTTTTCATGATATTACACAGACTTAGTTTCACAATTGGTATTGACTTTCAGTAACAACTAACTCCCTAGTGGTTTAGGTAATATTCTTTTAGCAGCTTGCCCTATTTCACAATGGACTGTTGAAAAAGTCCTAGACAAAACTATGAATGGGGGAGCTATTGTTCCTTCACCTTACACAATCTTTCCTATAAATCTTTTCTTATATTAAATTTATTTTTTGGCTGGAAAACATTTTCCCATTCAAAATATTCAATAATATAAATACACAATACATTTCTATTATATTATATAAATTTGATAATGTTTTGAAGTTGAAGCAAATGGAACAGACTGGTCTACATTTCACACAACAATGTTACTTCCCGTCCATCCTGTTGCCTTAGAAACAGTTTGTTTTCAAATTGTGTTTTTGAATGGGACCAGTGACATCCCTTGCCAGTTTTTTCCGGGCAAGATATTTCTTTTCACTCTGCAATATTGTTTTGCAAGATTTGTTACTTTGTCAAGCTATGAAAACAGCAATGTTCCAACCCACTCAGCCATAGCCTCATCTTACATTAGAACAGTAATAATTGGGCACAGAGGTAGCGGCAGTAATTAAAGCAAACACGCCTGGAGCAGCGTACAACAGAAAGGCGTCAATAAGGCTACAGTGATTCCATTTGCATTCATTACCAGCTTTTAGGGAGCGCTTGATTCGACTAAAGGTTACATCTGATACATGTGTAATCAGAAAGGCCCGGGCACGCTCCAATCAACACAATATTCAAATGGGGAAAAAGTATTACTCGTGCTAATTGTACAGTTACAATATTGGGATTCCATTTAAGAGTTATTAATGAGATTAGGTCGTGTATAGTAGTGTTGCTATGATGTTGAGATTTCAAACTCGATTTCGATTCTGGAATAGACTTGATACACTCTTTCAACATTAAATCAGAGTACTATCTTTTATATCACCATGTGGTTTTATATCTGTGTTATCCTTCAGTGGTCCAGGTAGGTTCCACAGTGGTCTATGGGCGTATACTAGTCTATGTTGTCTGATACTTGTTTTGATACAGCTCACGATCATTCTAAAGCTATTCAAGAAAGGTGATAGAATTTCAGATAGAGGATAACAGTATAACATTAAACTTATCTGTCACCACAGAGAAAACATGACCCCTGCCATGCCAATTTATAGGTCAGATCTGTGGAAAAGAAAGCTTGTAAAGAAACCGCAACTGAAGAAATGTCATGTGTTTACTGTAACACATTATTTTCTTTATAACAAATGTCATGCTCATCTGAACAGAACTTGAATAAAAAATGTGATAAAAATGTGATAAAAATGTGATTAAAAAACTACATGTGATGAACAAAAAAAAAAAAACGACTCTAGCATGAAAATCCATTATAATGTAAAGAAGTCAATTCGATTTTTATTCATTGTGCTTGCAAAATTATGAAAATTTTAGAGCAATTTCAAAGCGCAATTCCCGATGTATGCACAAAATGACAGCGTGTCTCATTATGCGGTTATCCCAAAAGCTGACATACAAAGACATGCTCCAAAACTCATCACATGGCTATAGTGAATACGTCTGTGAAAATAAATAATCAAATATATGAATAAAATCTGTGATTATCACGTCCTGCATTTAATATTCAACTTTGCTGTAGGGAAATTGAAATTCTGTTCATTTGCATATTTTTCATTTCGCACCACTCAAATTTTTTCTTCCAAAATTGCTTGATAAAAACAGCTATTTTCATGTTCTTTTCTCCAAACAGAAAGCACCCACCTGGACTTTTGTGAGAGTATAACACAGCGCTATGACGGATACCAGTGTTTGCTAATCGCCTGCAAACACATGGAGTGACCCGTGGAAGGCTACAATTCATTTTCTTGATGCTAGCACACACAAAAAAAGTTGAATAATTAATGTGAAATTACAAGCACTGTGAGATGTGTGATTTAGCAGCACTTAAGGCACTGCGCTGGCTTGTTTTGACTGCTCCCCCCTATGTTTCTAATTATTTCACCAGGGAATTATTTTACGGTAAAAATGAATGAAAATATTTCTAGAGGGAATATAAAAAACACATTAAAACTTGCTTTTACAGTAAGTGCTTGCATTAAGAGATTGTAGTAACATTTTTGATAGTGCAATCAAATGGATCCCTGGGGCTTGGTAATGTGACCCCATTTTCACCCACCCCCCCAGTACAGGAAATTACTGTGAAAAAACACAGTGTACACGTATATTGCAAGGATCCAGGCTATAGGGGCAAGACTAAATGTACTTAGTGATGGTGGATTTGAAGCAGAAAAGAAGAAGGAGTTGTAGAATTTACGGTATTTCACTGTGCCAAATGTAATAGTGGCTTGTTGGCAGGTTTTCATTGAGAATATAAAAGATACTAAATGCTGTTTGGTTTGGTCTTGGGGGTGACAGTGGTGTAGTGGTTTGAACGTGTGCCTGGAAACTGGATAGACAACAGTTCAAATCCCACAGGAGCAAATAAAAAGGTAGCAATTGTGAATGTGTATTATTGGACCCATATTACATTACTTACTGATCTATGTTATAATGTTGTTTCCTCATCAGAAACAGACTTGGCGTTTTGTTTTGTTTCATTCACACAAAAGCCCTGCATAGTTAGGATGAGTCCTTCTCGTGTTAATACAGAAAGTGCTTGACCGTGGGTTTTTTTTTACCTCAATTTATTCTCTATCTCTACTAAACAAAAGGTAAAAGGTAGCTATTAACTTGAAAACTACCGCTTCAAGACATCACAGTGTGGAACAAACATTGTGAATGAAACAAAACAAGAACTCCAGGTATGTTTTTGATGAGGTAACAGCTTTATAAAATGGCTCACAAGGGTCAGCTTTGCGTAATATAGGACCTTTAAGGATACGTGTATGCAATGTCTAAATGAAACAGTTATATTGTTGATACCGCATACAAAAAGTAATATTGAAAGTTACTGAAAGTTGCATAAGAACTAGGGTTGTCCAAAGGTACCGATGCCCAGATACTAATTAATACACAGTCTAGTATCAAATCTGAATCAACTTGCAGGGACCTTTTGTGGATACTCTTAGATGTTGTAAATGTACATGCTAATATTAACACAAATAAGACCAGTTTTACAGATCAGCACAAATTTTCACATCTAAGATCACTAAGTGAGTACAGGTTTGATTTTACTATATACGCTTTAACTGCCCTTTCTCTTAGCAGGCCAGCCATAGGTCCGTACTGCCTTGTGTAAGCCTTATTCACCACTACATTAAAGTGGGACATCTCCATAACCTTCCATCCCATTGATTATGTATGCAGTGAGTGATGGAGTCTGTTTGCATTGATGCATTTATGGCACGTCTGCTCACTTCTGCCCTGAGGTTACTAAACCCATTTCTGAATGTCAAAACCATATAGCCCTTTGCTTGTTTGAAAAATAATTGATTACATTACAACAACATGCATAGTCAAACCATAACCATGCCTAACCCATGTTTTCTTGCATTAAGTGAATTCACCATTGACTTTTATGTGTCTTTATCAAGCGTACACAGCCCTGCAATTAAAATAAAAGGTTACCCGGACTATTCTTATTGTAATCTCTGGCCGTCCATAGGAAACACAGTGGTTGGTAGGGGCTTATGCTAATCTGTGGTGTGGGGAGGACGAGAGAGCCGTGCACGAGTATCCACTGTAATAATCCTTATAATGTAGTGTTGGCGCTCTGCCTTCTCCAGTAATCAGCCATCATGATTTATGTACAGTGCACATATTAGTAAGCCTCCGATGTTTTCTCCCATAATGCATCGGAACGTGCCGCGACACTTTTAATCAGTGATGTTGATTAGCATAATCGTTAAGTTTGACATGTCTTTTTAAAAACGCCAGGATATGCTGTTTTTTACAGTTCTGAAACCATTTTTCACATGACTCATAACCAAGACATCCACTGTAACAGAACGTGAATCTAAATATTATGTGATGAAATTAACTTGTATTGTGTATTGACATGTTGACAGCAATAGAAAGTAATAGGTTAAGATTAATATTAAGGTCAGGAAGTAATAGACCAAATTAATTAATTTTGATTGTGTATTACATGATCATAAACTGGGGATGCTCCGACTCTGATACTGGTATCTAATATCGGCACTGATACTGAAAAACTAGCTGGATCGTGTATGTATTAAGCCAATATTGTAATTGGGCGTTTAATTGGATGTAATCCATCTTTGAGCAAATAAGCCATTTTCATTTCCTACACTGGTATCAGTTAATATGGGGTATCAGCAGATACTTAAAATCTAAGTTAAAAAAAAAAGCTGGATCAGTGTAATCCTACCATAAACCAGGTGCCACTGTGGTCCACATGTACAAAATATACTAACTCCAAAACTCCAAACAGTAGAGAGGCAATTGCATAAATTTTTAATTACAACTTAATGTTTTTGCAAATGTTTTTCCTAATCTGAATGGGTTTAAAATTTGCTATGTACTTGCAATGGCTAATGTTTCCATGTACACACCAAAATATGATTTCATTATTTCCAGAGATCAGTTTATTGAAAAGGTACATAAACAATGACTTCTGATATGCTTCAAAGACAAAAATAAATTATTATTTTTAAATTTTCTGTACTTTGTCTTCCATATACTAATTACTCTAAAAATGCCTTGAATAACTGACACATGTCACGAGGTGTTTTTGAGTAATTTTGTGCATGAACACACCAAAACTCAGGTCTAATTATTGGATTACTTGATTATTCTAGTTATCTGATTTTAACTGATCGAGAACTCAATACTGTTCTTATTTCAACATCAACAGGCATTTTGTTTCCATAATTCCATTCTCCTACCAGTTAGTTACACATGTTGTTGTTTCTTGTCCATAGCTTACCCAATGTCATATACAGGAGTTGCCTAGGCGACACAGGGCAGTTATGCTCTCTCTCCCTCTCTCTCTCTTCCTCTCTCCCTCCCTCTCTCTCTCTTGGATTCCGTTACAGCTAATTCCCAGCACGCCTCAGACCTTCCAGGAGCCTACCCATGTCTTGACGATACTATCAGTCAAACTGCCCCCTTCAGGTAAAAATGTTATCTGCGCCTAATGCTGTGCTCCAGTATGATAACAGTGGAATGGAAGCTTGCAGAAATGACAAGCCCCTCATCCAATCTGCATATCAAAGCCGCAACGAAATTCCCGTGCCATCTGTAGCGTGCGCGGCGGTGTGCACGTCAACACACTGGCCCACAGGCGCCGCTGCTGTTGTAAATGGGCCCGTCATTCCCTGCTCTAAAGTCCCTGAGACAAGTTGTTCCTGGCCTCATCACAAATCATCCTAGATAGTCATTGTACTCCAAGAAATAATACAAATCGGCTTAAAGAAGATAATTGTGCTTTGTTCTGGATTTTCAAAGAGTTTTAGACATGTGTGCAATTGGTGTTTAATTTTTATAACTAACTTACAATAATGTACGAAAAAGTGCTGTATTTTGGCATTCGGCTTTGTTTGGATTTGATGTCTAGTCAGGTGTGAACTATGTTATAATGGACTGATGCTGTTGACTTGAAGCTATACGGATAAGATTTGTTTAATATAAAAGTATGTAAATGTTTTGATCCGAGGCTGTCAGTTCAAATCTTGCTCTTGATATAAACATCATTGGTACGGTGGTCAGATCCATTGACCTACAGTTTGGTGGTGTGATTCCAGCTCCCACAGATGAATGCTGTCGTTGTGTCCTTGCAAGACACTTAGCCCATCTCGCCCCAAATGTCTGCGTACACTGGTGTATGACTGTGTGTGAATGGCTGAGTGGTCCCTTGTTGTAAAGCGCTTTGAGTGCCTTGAAGATGGAAAAGCACTATATAAAAATCTGACCATTTACCGTATCTGGTGGAGGGTCTGTATCTATCTCCATGAAGACAAGCAGATAATGGCACACATCCAATTTACAGGTCAGATCTGTGGAATGGCTGTTTTATATTTGTAATTAAAACACCAGTATGTGAATAACAACAAGATTATAGAAGTAATTAAGCAAAGTAACAACATCTCCATGGAAACAAGCAGATGGCTAACCCTCCAAAAAGTTACATAATACACCTTTTAAAATCTGCCTTTTAGTCTACAATGAAGTAGACACTGAGATTAGCTAAACATGTGTGAATGAAACAAAACACCTTTCCAGCTCTGGTTTTGGGGAAAACATGATAAAATGTTTTGGATTTTGCTCAACATGTCTCTTTTAGTTATGCATCCCCCCAAACACTTCAAAAGGCTGATTCAGATTTGGGCTGGGGCCTGGAGGACTTGATACCATCTGCTATGTTGTCTTTGTGCTTTGAAGGAGCTGTCAGTCAGGTGCGCACACAACACCTCAGCCTCTGGAGTGACGCGGTTGGTCGTGGCAGACAGTGGTTCGTTTGGCTCTCGTCCAGTTCTCATAGCTGGAGAAAGCAGATGCAGATAGGGACTGGAAATGAGCCTGTAATGTCTTCCCAGAGCTCAGACAAAGGCACAGATATGGGTGATCTATGGGAGCACTGGGGAGACTGAACGACAATAATTTTTATAATAATTTCAACTGTCTTCTTCCTGTATTCAACAAAAATATAGAGAACATACCATTCATCAAATATCTGAGTTTGCATCAAAATATGTAACAGTTAAGAAGGTGGTTTTCAAACTATTCCTTAGAGACAATATTTGAGTGCTGTCCTATAGCAAAGTGTTCCTTGAATCATGATTTAGGTCCAAGGTTAGTCCTAATGATGTATGAAATTGCAAAGTATTCATAGTTGCAGGTGTCTTATTATGAAACTTAAAAACATAGTTGTCATAGTTATATCCCCAAAATTCTGTATGCCCCATGTAGCTTTGGTTTGAATACAACCATCCCAACAGAACCAGTGACCGCAGGCATCTTGCCCTTAAACCCTACGGTGACATATAAAGCACTTTTGGCTCACTTTCTAACCTCTAAACCTTTTGCACTGTCCACTTCCTGTGTCCAACCAAACCAGGTCTTGACCCAAACTCGGGATGAGTCACTGTTTACTGGCGCGCTGTCATCTTGTGTGGTTTCTGACTCTGGCCCCAGTTCAGGCTGAATAAATCTTCCTACACACACTCCCTCTGCTCCTACGTCCTCCAATATAAGGAATAACAGAGCTTGTTTTGACCCATTTTCCAACATAAAGCACAGTTGGAGATACTTTAAATATCAGAGCAGCTCTTGACTGGCTCTTTTGGCTTGTTTACTGGCGATGGCCTAGATGCAATCCACTTTAGAAAGACTCTCGCAATAAAACAATATTTACACATGTCTTGGTGAGATTATCGGGGCTTATGTGGCTGAATAAAATGGAGTTGTCTGTTGTAAGAAATCCTCCCTATCTTACACGCAATGAGCATTTTTGAATTGAGTAGTGGCTGATAAATGATTTGCCAAGTGGTCTTATAAGACTAATAGCCTTTAATTTATTTAGCATTAGCAAGTAACATTTACTTCTTGTTGTGTTTAGTTTAGCATGTATTTTGTAGCCTGCAGTGTTAAAGTTTGTGACATTTAGCATTATGTGGCATTATGTATTTCATTTTAATGCTAAATGTAGAGTCAGTTACTAATTCCAAGTAATTTCAATCAGTTGTTTACCGGCTTTGTCTGATTATCCTACTAATTGTGAAGTATGTGTGCTGGGCTTTTAAGAAAATTAAAGGTGCACTGCGCAACTTTTATGGTGGATGGTCTGTTACCTGCTTGTTTCCATGGAGATAATATTGCTTTCCCTGGGATGTTCCTTGGTATGACGTTAAACATATCCATCTAGCATTTATTCATTATGGGTGTTTCTATTGCTCAAAACTACATTACCGGTAATTCCTTTTGTGAAAAAGGGTGACTCTCCATAGATCTGAACTGTAATGTATTGTAATGCTGTAACCTACCTCATTATAGATTTAAAGGTTTAATCTGTACTGTGGAACATTCTAGACGAAGCAATAACATTTCCATGATGATAAGCAGGTGACAGATGTTCCACTAGAAATGTTACACACCTTTAAAACAATAATGATTTTTGAAAATATCTTTATTGGTGTCTATATATGACAACAAGTCTTCTGATGGTTCGTATTGTTATCGAGTAAGATTGATTTGGCTTTACCTGAACCATTGAAATGAACTTAGCAAATAAAACGGCATTATAACTCTTTTAGCCTGGACGATTTGATGCTAGCACAGTATTCTCCCAGCTCTGTCTCCCACACATCTCCACACATTTTTACAGTAACATTTTACCATGCCACTTTCTAAGATCCCTCAACCTCCAGTGGCCATTAGCGCTCCTTTCTGCTAGCTCGGAAACTGATCCCCTTTATAAGCGCCGGTTAGTGTCAAGGGAAAACACCTAGAGGGGAATAATTAAGCAGTAATGAAGCAGGAGGCAAAATACCATGCTCCGCTTCGGCTTTTCCCAGCATTCCTGATTGTCACCCTTAATTACCGTAGCACCCTTGGCTTGTGGGGCGTCACTTTTCTTCTAATCTCATCTTTTCTCCCACCTTCTAGCCGACGGACACTTGATCTAATTAGTCTTTCCTTTCTTCCGGCGTTGTCCTCGATGGAAGATGCTAGCTGCCGGACATGGCCATATTGTGACGCGTAATTAGCCAAACAGCAATGGGCAGGCCAAGGTTAGAAAGAGTACACTACACTACAGCTGTCATGGTGCTTTGCTATAGCTAGATTAAGCAACATCTGTTCTGAACCGCTACACCATTCTGCCATCAGCTTGATTAAAGTCACATTATGAAAAACTTTTCTGAACCTATCTATGTGGCATTTGTTCAGTTACAGATGTTTTGCTTACACTGACAGCATATATTCTTACTGTGCGCAGGCCCGGCGATTTCATCCTCCATGGAGATTTACAAATTTAATGCCATACTGTGAAACATTCCGAGAAGAGCCATAGCATCCATAGAGAAAAGCAGGTGGAGCATTCTTCACCAGGAAAGTTACATGACGTGCCTTTAAAGTAGAAAGCATTTCTCTTTCGATTCAATATCCCCCAGGCGTCACTGAAAAGTAAGGAGGTGAGACAGTCAAAACAAATGATGCAACCAGATACAAAGATTATAGAAGTCGACTGAAACGCTCAAGTTTAGACATGAAGAGGAGCCAAGGAGCCGGGTGCAGCCGACAGCAGCCACAAAGTGTCTCAGTTTTGGGTAACGTATGTGTCCGATGGATGACAGCCTGTAATTCTTCACTTTTAAATGTGTTCCTCAAGTGTGGCAATAATATTCACAGAAGAAGATTTCATCGGATTTGATAAGGATTTCTAGAACCAAAGATAAATACTGAAACACTCCTTATCATGTGGAAGAAAAGTACATTGAGCAAGCTTTATACAGCAGTTACAGTACAATTACAGTACAATAGAAAAGTTTCGATTTTGATACTAAGGAATAGACTTGACACTAGAAACCTTTATTTAGACAATATGATGTGATTTTAAACATAAAATAATGGTACTTTCTTTTATATTACCATGTGGCCTTATATCTGTGTAATCTCTCAGTTGTCCAGATATGGTACATAGTGGTCCATGGGCGTATAGTCTATGCAGTCTTAAATTTGTTCTGATATAGCTCAACGTCATTCTAAAGCTATTCAGGAAAGGTTCACTTCTGTCCTGTGGATGCAACTTTTTTAGCATTGATACTTGCTCAAATGAGTATCTAGTTTCGATACTAGTTTTAGTATCGACTAGCATCTGATTTATGATACTTTGACAACCTTACTTGTTGGTAAATATTAGTAATTTCTTCTGTGAGATGCCAAAAAGAGGAGCTGCTTGAGATGCTATTGTATTCTATTGTAGTGCTATTGTGTACATAAGATAAATTACTTAAAGCTGGAGTACATGACACACACCCAAAAATACAATGAGAAAATACAAAGTAGTTCAAGACAGCTTAATGAAATCATTCAAAATGGAGTTTACTCTGCACACAATCACATGATAAGTATATTTGCTCAAGATGGCATGCAAATGAGGTAGTTTAATATTTTGACAAGTTAGCTAGCACACTCCACAAAATAATCACTTGTTCAATAACTGATATGTTGTTCTTACTACTCTGCCATTTCCATCATTGCACGAGCAGATTTTAATATTTGACTTGGAATGACATATAGTAATGCTTTCCGAACTGGAATACAACCGACGCCAAAATGAACAAATTGTCGTCTCTAAAAGAAGTCCAAAATGACAGTGGGATTATGGGAATGTCCTGGCCCCATACCATCTCCCTAGTGCTGCAGATTATTAATGTCAATGGGGTGTGGATAAAGCAAGGATAAAGAATAGGCCATATGGACGAGCTCAAACTGCGGATTACAGTGTGTTGTTGTTTGGAAAAAAGAGACAGTCAGAGGGAGAAATAGTGACTGGAGCTTTGTCAGGAGAAAGCAGCTTGGCAAAATGGCACGGATTAGAATGCTGTGAGGAAGACTCCGAGACCAACTGTGAGGCCACGTGCTGTACAAGATCTTGTTTATTCAGAAAAGGTGTGAGAATGAACAAAACGTGTATGCAAATCAATTACAAAGATGGCCGTTTATAATACCATTTAATGATTGTACGTATTTCATTAAGGACTATTAAATAAGATGTTACCAAAATCTAGGCATGTCAGTGTTATATCAGAACTGCAATTCCTAATTCGCCATTCTAACAAAACCATATTAATAATAGCTAGAGGCACTGCTCTGCCTGGCTCTGTTACACAAGTTACACTCACCTTTTTTGTTCAAATCAAACACAAATAGGACTGTGAATGCTTGTATTGATCGCAGGCTCGAAGAAATGTGTTTGTTTTCTTTCTTTTTTTGTATTTTTTCTTGAGTTTCACACATTCTAAAACTTATCAGACTGTACATACCTCCTACACCTGTAAACCCATAATTTATAGGATGAGCTAATCTATTTCATCTGACAAAAATGTAGAGGTGTGACGATATCCAAATCTCACAATATGATTTCGTCACAGTATGAACCTCACGGTAAAATTTTCATTGCGATATCGTGGGAAAGCTCATGATATGGTGGGGAGGCTCATGATTAGGGATGTAACAATATCCAAATCTCTTGGTACGATATTTTCACGATATACATCTCACGGTACAATATTTCTTAAAATGCCTTGACAAGACTTAATCCAAAGAACTAAGACTTAAAAGTGCTTAGAAGTGTTATTTCTTCTTGTAGTCTGCACTGAAATGGAGCTTTTTTTGTTTTAGCTACTGCTGCACCATAACTCTTCATTTAATTAAAGAGACTTGTAATTCTATATATTGTGATGGTCCACGATATTATTGTGAGAAATTCGACGATACGATAGCACGATATTTCGGTTACTGTTACATCCCTACAAAAATGTTTTTCCTGTGTAAAATACTAAAACACTGTTCAAATATTACAAATTGTTTTTGTTTGAATGAATGTTGTTTACTTTTTTTGTATTATTTTGGCCAATGCATCTTTATAGACATTTTACTTAAAACCAGTATGTCAGTTTTCAATACAAGATAAGTCTCAGTATATATGTGTGTGAGTGACATAGTTTGTAGGCCCTCAGGCACGAAAACATGCACAATTCTGTTTTGAGAATCACTGAGAGATTGCAAAGAATAACATTAGTGTACTTTTAACTCAGTGGCAAAAAGTAGTGTATTTTATGCCTTGTTTGTGCAGAGCTTATTCAAATATGAGCTTTGACCAAACTTCTGTCTGAAGGGGCGTGGCCTTGATGCTGACCAATCATCTGAACAGCGCTGGCTATTCACTTACTACATCTCTCCTCGACTGTGGACGGCAAGCAGCCCATTTAAACACAAATACACTCTAAATTTAAAAGTCATGATTTATTAGTTGCCGTGGTGAAGAGGGGCTTTCATCTTTCATATAAGAAAACATGGGCTGCAGTTTGTTCCCTTTATTCAAATGTAGTGGCCGTTAAGAGTAGCAGACTGTGGAAAGATGGCGGCTAAAGTCTAGGCATTAAAAATGTAGAAGAGACGTGTTTTGCTCATGTTTTCTTTATGACCTTGAATTAACCGTGCGTGGGCTTGTCATGGTGGATGCATTTTCAGCGCTAGCCTAAGTGGAGTTGCCGTGCATAGGCGATCAAAAGGGAGTCAGTGATTTTTTTTGTTGTCGACGGAATTTGAAATGCACTGAAATTCCTAACTCACGAGTCTACCAAAACCATATTGATAATTCCGTTTCCCGGGAGTGAAACTAGCGAAAGGTACTGCTCTGTCTGAAGCTCTGTTACTTGATTTAGACTTGCGTTTTTTGCTGAAAATCTAACTCCTAAACAAGACCATGAATGTTCGTATTGATCACAGGCTCAAGAAAATGTGTTTTTCATATATATATCTTGCATTTTTCCTTGAGTTTCACACATTCTGAAAGTTATCAGGCCATATTTGCTAATGTGTGGTTTTTATCACCTTGGTAACAGCTGAACATTCTTCCATATACATACGTACATGCAGTGTTTATTTGCTGTTATGTACAGTTATTATAGATAAGAGACACACAAATATGAAATAAATTTTATATGAAATAAATTGTTTTGGAGACACACAAAATTATTTTATCAAGTAGAATATCTATACTCAAAACAAATTATATTTTCAAGGTAGCCATTTAAAAATAAATTAACTTGCTGTGTATATAGAGGGTATAAAGAAATTTTGGCATTCGTGATTAATTACATTTTCTTCACGTGTTATGCAATACCAGAACCTCAACCATAACATTTACACAGCATGTTTTTGCAAGTTTTTGATTAATTGCTTTAATATTGTCCAGTGACATTGGAATGATCAAAAATATGTTATTAATTATTGTAAATGTCAACTCCTAAGTGCAATAAAAAGCTTAATTTTTTATTTATTTTTTCAACCACAGGGTCTCCTAATTTGAACTGCAAGCACAAAAACATAGCATTCCCCCAAAATGGCCATGTCACCTCCTTTCCTTTAACCATTCTAGATTAGCTGTCACTCTTTGCCACTGGCTTCTTTTCTCATTCTATAAAGCCTCTTCTCTCCCTCCTTTCCTGCATTCATGCCATCCGAAGGCTATTTCCTGTCCCCTTTCTTTTCCCGAACATGTTTTTTCACCATCACTCCATCCTGCCTTGGGCCACACCTCTCAATCTCCACTCCCCAAACCAGAAATCCTCCCTCTATTTCTACTCCAAATTTTCTCCTGTGATAGCGAAATGCAACTGGAGAAGTGCATCCCGCCCTCACATCCACGGAAAATCTGAATCCGTCTTTATTGTTCCCGCTCTTGCAAAACTTGTTTTTCTCCGGCCCATAAAGCCTCAGAGACATTCCCTATAAAAGCTTAACAAGGTCACTATTCTATTTTTCTCAATGGAGGCACAATGCAATAACACCACTATTTTTCCACAACAAAAGTCTGCACGGAGGTTTTTGTTTTGGTTCTTAAAGGCAATGTGTAGGGTTTCAGGATTTAGGGGGAAAAATCTAAATTGCAATTTTTCTTAGAACTATAGCAATATATGTTTAAAACGTATGTTTCTGAGTAGAGTGCACATTGTAAACAACAACAATGCACCTTTAAATAGCAATTTTGGTTCAACTGCAATGTCTTTGTATTGGTATTTCATTGTAGAACATATTACATAGATATATGAAATATTTTGATATATAATAATGACCCAAGCTAGTTCTTTTTCATTTAGTACGCTACATTTTTGTTGCCCTCTCCTGGCAACATTGGGAAGTGATGCATGCTAATATTGCGATTATGCTGGAAATCTTGTGTTGCTGTCTTCAAATTGGAGTACCTGATTTTCAAACCAGAAACGAAGGATATATGTACTTAAATCTGTCTAACTTTTTCCCTGTAGCTTTCATAAACCCTTTGACACATCACCAGTATTCACATGTTTTTTCGCATGTTTTTTAGTAACTGCACAGCTTAAGAACATTATTTGCAGGCAATGGGCTGGGTAGGTAGACTGGACAGCCAAAACATATACATATATCAGGCTATTTATTCCAAATTTGCAATAAATAATCTGCTTTTACAATATAGTCTATGGGGAAGAAGAAAAAACACACAAAATTTAAGTTAGGTATCAAACGTTTCAAGAAGGACATGGGTGACTGAAACAACTGCAACACAAACTATGCCTGGTATGTTTTTGAAGTGCAAACAACAAAAAGATCATTTCACATTTCCATAGCAGTCCTGGCTCCCCTCTACCCATCTTCTTGTGTGTTCCTGCTAGTTCTGCACATAGCTCCAGGGTGCAGTGTATTTATAGGTGCAGCATATAAGAACACAGGTAGTCACCTATAGAAAACCTCTGGTGCAGTTTTTCACAGAGTAGCAGCTGTCATCTCCAGCCAATTATTTGTGGCAAGATTATGTTTTTTGTGATGCTATTGATTTGACATTTAGAATTGATTTAAAGGTAAAGGGTGTAATTTTCAACAGGATCTGCAGTATGTTACACTTTAAGAATATAACTCCTTTAAGGTAGCCTAGAAGGAACACATTCATATGAAAAGAACAGGATGAGAAATCACTATCAACATTTTTTATCATTTCATAGCAATTAACAACTTATAGCAAATGTCCATAAATCCAGTAGTCTAGTTATTGAAAACAGATTTCTTTTTCTCTCAAAACACAGCCAACAAATTTGATCCAATGATGTTATGAAACTTATTTATCGTGCAAGTAACAACACAACAGCTTTGTATGAATTGAAGCTCAAATATTATGAGACATCCTGGGATTACATAAGTCAGTAAATAGCCTCATTACATCCAATTAAAGACCCAACTATGGTATTGGCTGGACCGATATCATGAAGCAAATTTTCTTGGATCGGCGCCGATATTCAACACCAGTATCAATATCGGTGCATCCCTACTCTGAAAAGCATGAATATTGTTGTCCATAATTACTATAAAAAATGCCTAAAATTCATTTCAATTGCACCCACCATAGCTATTAGTTCAAGCTAGTACATCTTTATAATGTAACAACCCAGCCAGAAAATCCAATAAAGTCACTACTGTACTGCAGGCGGCATAGGTTCGCTCTAGGATACATTTGTTTTTACAACTTAATTCCATCTTCGCTATAAACACTAGTAGCACTGATGCGTAAGAAGCCCATTTTTCCACTGCACTCATCTGTCCTTAGATATTCCCCTGCCCTGTTTGGCTCCACTGTTTCCCTATGTGTATTTATAGTGTATTTATAGGCTTGGAGCTCTGTTTTCTATCTGCTTATCAACAGCCGCCATGTACCCCACCCACCAATTTAGCAGACAAGCCCGGGGATTTGTCCACGCCACAGGGCCTGGCAGCAGTCACTCAGCAGACCTCCAGCTCTTATTCACGCAGCTCCGCATCAGGCCTCTTCAATTCCTCTATTTTTCATCAACAACATGCGCTTTACAAGGTTTTATTATTTTGGAGGTCGTACTCAATTGCTAAAATAGACAGAGCTGTGTCATTTTAATGTACAATTTTCTAAAGAGTTATACTGTACTGCTACTACCAAAACTACTTACAGTCTACTGCTATCTCTATTATTGCTGCTATCACAAATATTACTGCAGTTACTACTACTAATACTTATTTAATAATTTTTACAAGAGAGAATTGAGAATATATGTGTGTGTGTGTGTGTGTGTATGTTTTCTACTCCTGTGTTACTACTGTCATTCTGTACTACAGCTTTTTATCGTCACTTTTTCACTTTGTCGCTTAAAGGGGCAATACAAATTTTTTTCATGTAGTAAAATAAAATTGGATTTGCCCCAGCATATTGTAAAACCAGCTCTTAGGGCCAAAATGAGACCACAGTGTGCTGTCTGCATCTAATTATTAAGCGTTTTATCACCCACAAAACAGGAAGGCTGGTGCACTGTTAGCATGCTAATTGTTATGAGCTGTGGCATGACAGCTTCTCTGGCTTCTGATAGTTGTGAAACAAGCTTGTAAAGTCATAGCAGTGAATCATTAGCATGCTAGGAGTGAGGAAAAAGTTTGGACCGCTGTGAAAAATGAAACTAACTAGTCCTAGTAGAAAAAAATAAGGCACAGTGCCTTTGAGCAGTACCACTCCAGCTCCTAATACCCCTACCTGTTTTGGTAACAATTAATGAGGAGCCCATGTTGCTACCAGCATATTATAATCTCCAACTGAAGTGCACCAATGTTTTTCTGCCTACCTCTCTCTCTCTGTCTCTCTCTCGCCATGTATGTATGACTTTAGCTCTGCAGTGTGAAACCATGATCCAGGCAGATTTGTATGTCATAAATCAGACACGCTAACACGCCTACCCGCTCCATGTTGCTAAATCACATCCGTGTAGCAATTCTCCCTCTTCTTTAACAATTGCATGTGACTCAAATGTGCAGACAGAACACAGGAGCTTTCACAAGACGAATCCTGCAAAACCCACCGTGCCACCGCCTTCTTAACCAACCAGCAAAGTGTATAATTTGTCTAGTTGTCTCTGCTATAAATTTCTATCCAGACATGAAAGAATTTGAGGGAGGAGGTGTCTTTGCTAATTGCTGTCAGATTTGCACCGACCGTGTTAAAGGGACACTGCATAACTTCTAGTAGAGGGTCTGCCACTTTCTTGTCTCCATGGTGATGTTGTTGCTCTGCTTTGATTGTTCCACAGTTTGGCATTATGTGTATCTATCTATCTTACAAATTTAAAGAAGTGGACTAAGGGTGTGTGACGTCACCCGTAGTGTCCGGCTCCAGTCAAATGAAGCTCATGAGACTAGTGCTTATAGGAGCACATTTGAAGTGAAATCAAAACACTAGGATCATGTAGAGTGGGTTAATACCAACACTTTAAGACTAAAAAGCTCACTTCCCATGAAACGCGGTAGCTAGCAGTTTAGCTCTGTTTATACATTTGTATCTACAGTCTATCATTCAGTTACATTTTTGTGTGCCTCATAATACCTTGAAAACACGCATTCTTATTGTGAGCAGGATCGCCTCTCCATAGATTTGACATGTAACTTGGCCTGATGGTGTGATGTGCCTGTCACCATCGAGAAGATAAGAGCAACATCACTGTGGAGACAATAAGTTGCAGACCCTTCCCTCAAAAAAGTGAAGAGACTTGATATGTTTTCAGATTTGTTGGAGGTTAGTTTTTAAAGTGGTATGGAGCGGAGATGGACTTAAATAAAAGCGTGCACAGTAGCCACAAGATTGTTTTTTTATAGTGGTGCTGTGGCGTGACTCAGAGACAGACGACGTGGGAGGTAGACAGAATGAAGCAGCCCAAGAGGAGCCTCTTCATCCTCATATAAAAGGCCACTTTAATAATGCCTTTAAATGCCTTTCATTTTGTCAGCTCATAGACATTTTTAAACACATTTTGGCTTTGTCGCGCACAATTTGAGTCCATGAAAGGAATGTGTGATAAATGAAAAGTTAGCAGTTTGATTTCAACTACAAATGCAGGAGTCTCAAAGCAGAATTCGAGATGAATGGATTTAAAGTGGCGTAAAGTACGATTAAATCAGTGAAACCAATTGTGTTTTGAAAGTTCAATGGAACCAGTATTCGTGGGTTTCAGCTTCAAAAGATTTCATTTTAAATTGTTAAATTCTATGGCAACAGACCTAATTTTTCTAAATTCTAAAACTCAAGTTGACCTACCTTCCTCAACATCTCAAATGTCTCATCAAATAAGATGCACTCAGTTTCACCTTATTATATTTGACAGGGTGAAATTCAAATCCTCACTCCACAATTACGCCTTATACACTACACTACACACCAGATAGCATGTGTAGTCAGTTGGGATGCATTGATATTGATACTGGTGTTGAATATCAGTGCCAATATTGAAAAATTGCAATTGCATATTGGCATCCAAATATCGTTTCAGCCGATATCCTGGTTGGACATATAAATAGATGTAATAAGTAAACAGCACACATTTGGTTCAGTTTTGTTTTTATTTATTTATTTATTTATTTATTATGTTTAAATAAATGCTGGACTCAGGCTCTGCAATGGTATTGGTTGATATCGGGTATCGGAACAGAAAAAGCTTGATCGGTGCATCCCATACTCTTATGAAAATTGTCTAACCAGGGATTCCCATATTGCTGCACTTAGAGAAGTTTCCCACTGCCCACAATTGGCTGATCTGCCACATTAAACAGCCTTCTTCCTTTGGCTAATGTTGATTAAAAGATAGCCCGTATTGTCTCCTAACTAGCGGTCATAACAAATCACTGCTCTTACCATTACCGCCGTGCTCTGGATTTTTCCTCTTTCAAGTCCAAAGCCACAGGAAATGAGGGAAATCCATTAGCCTGATAGTTGTAGCTAGCCCCCTCCACTTACTCCGTAGCCTGTCCGCGAGCCTAGCCTGCCCCATGGCCCTGCATGACAACAGCACAGGAAATGGAGGAGCTTTAATGGCAACTTTGATTACTCTCCTGTCACTAATGTAGCCCACATGAAAGACAAGAAGAGCGGAGCCATGACTTCTGTCCAATCAAAAACATCATAGCATCACCGTGTAGCCAGGCCGTATTTACTGTGCTATTTGGAGCATGTAAAGAAGCTGTAGGGGCATCTACGTAATGATCAAAATGAAACCGCTATGTGTTGTCCGCATCTAATTATAATGCATTTTTATCTGCCATGAACCAGGAAGTAAGTTTAGTTAGCATGTTAGTTGTTAATTTAATGTAAAAATTCTGCTCTGGCCTCTGAAAGTTGTGAAATATGCTTATAAACTCATTGTGGTAAATCATTTGGATGCTAGGTGGAGCTGCAAGGTTAATCACTATGAAATCAAAATCGAAACTTGAATGGTCGCAAATAGCAAATTGCAAAATAATTGGATTTATACAGTGCCTTTTAAGACACCCAGAGCAGTTTACAGTGCATTATTCATTCACTCCGCACTTAGGGGTAGTAAGATAATACTATAGCCAGCGGATATGTGCAGTTTGGCACCAAGCAACACTGTCAATCTGCACCAATATCCCCTCTGACCAAGAGTCTCACACACACATACACACACCACTTTCCTACTAGTGGGTGAAGTGTCTTGCCTAAGGACATGATGATTTTTGTCACTATCCAGTCCTATTCTGGATAAAAACTGCTAACCCTGTAGTTTAGATTTAAAGCCTATAAACATGTTTTGAAAAGCAATTCTTGTATATAGTTTGTGAGTTCAGTCTTGGTAATTCTTATGGGCATATTTAAAATGTGAACTTTGATTAAAACAAAAATCAAAAATCTAATCGCTGCAAAGCTTGTTTTTCCTACCACAAGGTTTTCAACTGCAAAACCAGAGGAGGAGGGGCAGAGATCTGGCTTCAACCCAATCAAAGGCACATAGCATCACCATATAGCCAGGCCATACTAACTGTGCCTTTTGGAGCACACCGAGATGCTGGGGGCGCCTACGTGATTCAATCATAAACAAGCTGTAGGCACACGTCACATGTGTACGGGCTTAATCCTCCAAGACACTGCTCCTCACTGATGTTATCTCGATGTGCTCCTTTACCTATTTCAGTGCAGGTTCACAATGTGTACTGTGGCATCCATGTATGAATATAGACTATAGGTGAGAGTGCTATTTAAAGACACTGTTAAATAAAAAGCCTACATAGGCATGAGTAAAATTTTAGGTTATATGATTAGGTTTTACTATTAAATGTCCTATATTATATAAAATGGACTATTATGAGTTTTAATCCAACATGGATTAAAATGTTGTCGCCTCATCGAAAATATACACATATATGTGTTTTGTTTAATTCACACATGTTTGAATAACCCTTTCTGCATCATGAATAGGGCTGGGTATCATTAAGAAGCTGCCGATATGATACATATTTCGATACAGTGTGCTTTCGGTTCAATACAATATATATCAAATCAATTCGAGATGTTACAATAAAAAATAAAGACTATATCGTGGCAGTGATACTACAGTCTTTGTTAAACCACTTCTTATGCAACATTAATATGAAACACACCCATTTTAATCATCAAAACAGTGAAAAATGTCAAATGTGTTGCATAAACAAGATCCCTTCCACTAAAGCAACAAAACTGTGGCGCTGTTAGAAAGTATTTTAATAAAATATGTCCAAAAATACTCTTGGTGATATATCGATACAGCAGTCCCCAATATCGATACTGTATCATCACATTAAATTATACGATATATCGATATTTCAATATTTTTGCACTCCCTTAGTCATGAAGTAATAGTTTTCAAGTTAACAGCTACCTTTTACTCCTAGGTCAGCAGAGAGTGCCAATTCCATGCCTCTAATTATGCTAATATTCTAGTGAAGGTGTATGTATATGGAGCCAGTATTTGTGGGTTTCAGCTTCAAAAGATTTCATTTTAAATTGTTAAATTCTATGGCAATACACCTAATTTTTCTAAATTCTAAAACTCAAGTTGATCTACCTTCCTCAACATCTCAAGTTAACAGCTACCTTTTACTACTAGGTCAGCAGAGAGTGCCAATTCCAGGCCTCTAATTATGCTAATATTCTAGTGAAGGTGTATGTATAAAAACACAGTGGTGCAGACATGACATCATAAGGTGAAACTGAGTTTTCTGTTTGAGAGAAGAGCTCATCTTAAATATGCAGGATTTGTGTGTTAAACATGTGTGAATGAAACAAAGTACAACTCCAGTTCTGTTTGTGATGAGGAAACGACATTATAACATAGATCAGAAAATAGTGTAATATGTGCCCTTTAAGTAGCTCAAAACATTCTCAAAATAGATTCCATTAAAAGACTTACTTTTGTCCCATTCCACATATAGGCCTATTTAGCTTAAGTAGCTCATTCTTTAGACCTGAGTATAGCATTTTATTCTATCCCAATGTCATTTCTCTACTGAAAACCAACCCTTGTTTGCTTGTTCCCATCAGGCTAATATCAAGCAATGTGATTAGCTCCTTGAAACGTTAGCATAAGTTAATTTCCAATTTTCCGTATGCGGTTTGTCCCTTGGGGCCTCGGTGAGTCATATAAAACCAGCTTGTGTTTTGGGAGCTCAGACATGCTGTTCGCCATTCTCTTCACTATTGGAATCAGTGCCCAGCGGAGCCGTTTACAAGTCAACATGAGTAACACAAGACTGACGTAGCAATGTGCGCTAGGCTAGCTACATTATAACAAGGATAAATAGAATATGATGCGACGCACAAATTACTTTTTAAAATTGTCCGCTTAGAAACAAGTCGAAAGCTATCTATTCATTACAAGCTGGCTAGGTCATCTCTTTTAGAAGTGCAATATCAACCTGCTTTATTGAAACATTTAGATATGCCTAATACTTTGTTTAATGAAAATGTTAATGCTAATGCTAGCTCCAAACGGTCTCGCGCCGGTTCCCATGTGGACGTATTTGAAATGACCTCTGGTATTTTATGAGCGAGTTAATAAGGTGCGACTCAGGCACAGCGGAGGAGAAACTATTACTGAAGCTGGAGTCGTGCTGCTGATCTGATTGACCCCAGTGTGACGCTGTGGGCTTGTTCAGCTGTTTTTACACACCTCACAGTACACTGATCACTGCTACTGTATCATACACTTGCAGTATGTGGGCATCGCTATGTTGAATATTGTGAAGTGGTGTCTTTAATAGGCATATTATGAAGCCAAGGTGGTCTAAAATAGTAAAAAATGGCCAAGGCTTGATCTGTTGGTTCTACAGAAGAATATAACATGAACAGGTGATTAGCAACCATAGACTGTATATATAAATGGATATAGCTAACCCGCTAGCTGCCACATTCCAGATAGGAAGTGAGCATGGGGGTGCTTCTGGTTCCATTGACTCTGGCTACAATTCACTTTACATAGAAAAAATTTAAACACTCTCTGTAACTGTTGCCTCATCATTTTGGTCTTAAAATGTTGCACATTGACCTGCTCAACATGATCCTGGTGTTATATTTTGCTGTTTTGTCTGTAAATAAATTCCTTTTCCTAATATGGAACTTGGCTTCAAATTTGCCCTAGAATTGTGAGCTTCATTTGACTGGAGCTGTGGGTGACATCACACTTCTTTAGTCCATTTCTTCATATAGTCTATGTAACAGATAGATGCTAAAAATGTCAAAGGCTTAAGTTACTGCAGTGTTTTGAAAAGCCTTATCTATTTCAGTGCAATAAAAAAATAATTATTCAATGTATCTGAAAGAGAAAGACTAATTTTCAAACTGAGATATTTGTTTTTGCAAATGAATTCTACTACAACTAATACAACTTGTGCACTATTTCTAATTACTTCTTCCTACTAGCTTATAAATCTAAAATGATTGAAATAAATAACAATATCAAGTATCTACTAAACCAGGAAGTCATAATGTTAAAATTGTGAAACTACAATTTTAATATTGTATTTTCAGCGTCTTCTTTGTACTTATACTATCATGTGTTAGGACATTCGTAATTCTCCATTTTCAGTTCTGTATTGTAGATTTAAATGTTGCATGGCTTCCTTCTTCCTTCCATGCACCCATTTCCCGATTACAGACTGGGATCCCTCGGGTGCTCTTAGCCTGTGTCTGTGAGTTCATTCAGTGTCAGCTGTGTCCTTATTGACGCATCTTTTAGCACAATAGCTACAACACATGTTAGCGAATCTCCTCTCCACAGAAACATGGACGCCTTTCTCTCCCCCTTTCACTCGTCATAATTCTATTAGCAAATTCCATTCAGCAGCTGTCCGATAAGTATGCAACAAAAAGAACAGTCCTAGTGGGGTTTGGATGACTCTAGGCTGGATTCTTTGTTCTGCCCAATATGGAGACTGAAGTGCTTAGCCAAGGCCCGTGTCGCTGCAAGCATGATGCGTGAGTGCTGTATTCTCCAGTAAGCGACCTTTGACCCTTAGTGATTGCTCACACACATGGCTACAGTGACAGATAATCGCACGGCTGCTGTCGTATTGGGGAATTTGTAGTTATGTGAGGGGCGGGGTCCTCTGCGTGCACACTAATCTGGGTCAAATGAAAAAGGATTTGGAATAAGCAGAAATTTTGCTTTTAGCACAACTGCTCAAGGCTGGATTTAGGAAGTTTTACAAAATGAAATAAGATGAGAAACTTGTATGTTGGCACACTGTACAAATTCTATGCAACTTGAATATAGTTTTGTTATGTTGGATTTCTGAATGTGAACAAGCAATTGCATATTTAGTACAGTTGTAATGGTTCCCACTTACTTATTAATTATTAATCAATTAATCAATTTGTAAACATTATGGCATAACACTACTGTTTTTTGTAGCATATGGCTAATGTTGGTGGGTATTAAATAACTTTCATAGGGCATTTTTTTCGTGCAGTATTTAATGTGTTTGATAATTTCTTTACAATATATGTCTTTATCTAAACTCATTACAGAACTTTTCTGCAAACTGTTTAATTCAAATGAATAACAAGCAAAGGCTACAACTGACAGCTAACATTTTTAACTGTCTCTGTTGAGTAAATTAATGGAAAAGATAGTCAAGGTAATGACTAGCACGACTGATGCAAATTTGATAAATGACTCAAATTGGGAAATGACAGTAATAATTAAAAAGTTTTAAGAAATTGTCAACTGGACTAAATGTTCAAGTTGAAGGTGTCAACTGATATAGAGTTTGTTTATTCCTCACTTATATCTATTTTAGTACAATGTTTTTTCTGAAATGATAAAAAATATTGCTCCTATCAACACCTGTACCCAGTGATTACCGTATTCTGCAAATAATTTTTAAAGAGAAATTTAGAGAAAAGAGAAATTTATCTTGGAAAACTTTCAGTCGCACATTCACAGATAGCCATTGTATTACAGTCAAAACTCGGGGCCTTACATCACTGGAGCCTCGCTGTGTGCCTCGTTGCAACAGCTGATAAATGCATTCTCCAGAGCGGCCACCTCTCTTCTTCCTGTCCTGTTGTGCTGCCCACTGCGCCTCCTGTCTCTGTATCTGTTATACTGCTCTTTTTCCCAGGCCTTTTCCCCTTATCCTCGCTCCTTCTACCTCCTGCTTTGTAACCATAAGGCTGCGAGCACAATACCGGCAGGTCCTCTCCGTAATACCTCCTAATAAATCCACGGCACGCTGGGAACGCAAAAAAAAAAAAAAAAATACAAGGATGAAGGAGAGTGGAAGGGTGACTTTGAATAATGAAAAGCTCAGTGACACCTCCAGGTTTCTGACGGCGCTGTTTTGGTTACCGGCTCTGTAAGGCAGGGGGCGCCGTGAGGGAGAGTGGAAAGGTAGAACTGATGAGGGAGACGAAGGCGAAGGTAGCAGATGATTAGCGCTAATTGTTGTTCGGAGAGGGAAAGAACAGCACTGGCTTCGGGTTTCTAAGACGGAGTTGCAGAGTTGCTCCTCTTCTCCTCTGCTTTGTGTATTCAAAACGATTTCATATTAAATTTCATATGATCGCAAGTCAGCCCGGCGTTTGGCAGAAAATAGTCTAATCCATACAGGCGGCAGATAGCGATTCCTTTCATTATTGATTCATGCATTAAACATCATGGGAGACTTTGTGCGAATGACATGAGGTTTTCAATAAGAGGAAAACTTTACTTTAAATGTATGACTTTAGATAAGGCTTTTAATTTGCAATGAAAAATATGCATGCAATTCTTTTAAAACTCAGCAAGAAAACAGGTCAGATTCCTATGGTATAATTTGCTGTTAAGATGTTAGATTGCAGACTATCTCTGTAATTACTGGGCCTATTACTTAAAACAAAAATGTACACAAAGTTTGACATCTTCTATCATTAATATGGTAAGTTAGTGGAGCCAATCCCTAAAAAAAATGTGATAAGATTAAACATTTGAGGTTTGATATTTCTTTAAAAAAAAAAAAAAACTCTTCTAGAAAGTGAACTTAACCTATTATCCTGTTGAAAGTTTGGTTTACAATTTATAATATTTTCTCTGCCTTCAAGTTCACAGCTCATCAAAGCCAACAGTACAATCATATTAATTGCCAGTCATTAATTACTATGCAATCAACACTATCACAATATTATTAAATCTCAAAATGACAAAAAGCCGTAATTGTGTTTTGCTTGCATGTCCCAAATTACAATTAGCCTCATTTGTTACATGACTTTGATCAACTTTTTCCATTCACAAAAACAATTGCTTTGTTGCAGTAGCTTAATTGGGGCAAAAAGAAACAAAATTAAAAATATTAAAACAATTAACAAATTATCAAAAAAATACACAGAGCAATTTACATAACAATAACTTTGATTAGAGTAGTGGTGCTGTTGAGCTGATTAACCTTTCTCTTTTTTGATATTGGTATTATAGACAATGTTAAAGTGAAAATAAATATTAAATCAGATGCATATGAGGTTTTGATAGCACTGTATACTATTTCTAGTACTTTTTGGGGGGAATCTTAGTTAGGGCTGGGCCTCATTCATAAATTGCTGATACATACCTCGATACATATGCCACAAGACGTTACATATCTCGATACAGTGAGCTTTCGATTCAATACGATATATTTCAAATCTATTTGATATAGTTAGAAAAAAAAAAAGGCTAAATCATGGCTGTGATATTAAAAGTCTTGTCCACTGTGCAAAGTGAATATGAAACACACCATTGTAATCATCAAAACAGTGAAAATGTCAAATGTGTTGCATAAATAAGCTCTGAACAAGCAACAAAACTGTAGCACTGTAACAAAATAATTTAGTAAAATATACCAAAAAATACTCTTGGTGATATGTAGATACAGCATATCATAAATGTTAATACTATATCATCACATTAAATGATACGATGTATTGATATTTCAATATTTTTGCACACCCCTAATCTTAGTGCAATCTAGGTACATTTGCTGCTTTTGTGATAATTTGTGTTAAAAAAGGTAAAAAACTAAACAAGTGCTGCTTCAAGTGGTCACTTCAATTTCAAGTACTATGTGACATCACGTAGAACTGCCCTAATTACAGCCAGGCATTTCGGATTACAAACACTTGCCTGCGGGGGCGGAGTTTGCAGTGTGGATACCTGTTAGACCAGTCACACTGCCCCTTATTTGTCCAGACCCCAGCTGTATTTGCAGTGTTTTTATTTATATATTTATCTTTTTAATTAGGTCATGTTCAATAAAAAAAAATCTTTATTCTATTCCACTCTGTAATGTCATCAAATTCCTATAATGTACTTGCAGCGTCCTCTTAATGAATACCGCATGTACCATTTTAACAAATCTTTTCGAAATCTCATCAGAAGAGCTTTGGAAAATGCTCTGTTTGTGAATGGACTGAGAAATAGGATGTCAGCTGACCTACAAACCTGTGGCAGCGACATGTGTGAGAGGCCAGTAAATACAGAAGTGTAGAAAAACGCTCTCTGCACAGTTGACTGCCCGAGGTGAAAACAAGTGGAGAAAAAGACGGCAGAAGGAAGGTAGAAAGGGCAGCCATGACAGTTCTGCTCTGCATCGGAGGCTTTTGTTAGGCATAGGAAGTCTAGGCGTGGGTAAAAAGACGGAGGGAATTGCACTGGGTATAGACGAGAAAGGAGACTGAGCAAGTGTGAGTTTGACTTGTAAAACTTTTTCATTTCAGTTTCAACTAATACAAATGTAAATGCTTGTTGATACAGAAATTTGAATATACATTGAGATTTTTAAGATAGCTTTTTGAGAGATTATAAATGTATTGTGGTGAATAATTAGGATAATCATGCTTAAAGTGAGGAATAACTTTAGACCACTGCGAACTGTTTAAAATGAACTTATTCTGTTTTTAAAATTTTTAAAACAGTAAAAATCTGGTACAGTGCCCAACAAATACAAATACAAATAGTTGTTCTTGTAGGTAATTATGGATTATATAATATTTGACTGCAGATAGCTTTTCTGTATCATGTGAATGGTAAACATATTGACTTGACCAGTGCTACATGTTGCTATGAATGAGATTTTATTTTTATTTTTTTTGAGATTTGGGTGCTTGTATGAAATAAATAAAAAATGTCATTCTGGTTACTAATAGGCAAAGTTACCATATACATACCCACACATTAGTGAATGAAGTATGCATGATGCAGAGTGTAAATTAGCATACTAAATATGGTGTGATTGAGGCAGAATTGTACCACGCTTGAGTAGCTAGTAATTGAGCTAAACATGAATATTAATGAATTCATTCATTCATCAAAAGCATTTGCTGATGCAGGGTTCTGTTTTTGCTGATTTGGAAATCTAGACTGCTTAGGGACATTTCATTTGACCTACCTTGCGTGAAAAATATGGATGTAGAAATTTCCAAAGAACCTTGGTTTGTTAATGTATTAAATATGGAGAAGTCAGTTTTGTGTATGTTGTTTAATCCAGTTTAATCAAAGGTCCTCTGATAATGTACATTTTGCCTTGAACTTTCATCATTTCTACAGGTAAATGTGATTTAATCAAACCTGTCTTGGAAGTAATACTCTTTTTAAAGGTGCTTTATTTTTGATTGAGGGTCCACCACATTCTTGTTTCCATGGAGATATTATTGTTTTGCCTGAACTCTTCCACAGTATGGCATTTAACTGATCTATCGCCAAGGGGACAAGAAAGAGTGCAGATCTGTGGACAGATGGCCCTGCTCACAGTGGTCTTTTTGAACCATGAAAACACCCAAAATGAATCAAATGCTATATACAAAAGTTTAATGCTTTACTGTGGAACATAACAAAGGACAGGTAATGTGCCATCCACCTGAATAGTGCCCCTTTAAAATAAGAAAGATTAAAGCTGAAACATTGTCTTTTCTACACCAATAAAAACAATACTTAGCCGGTAGCTTCTAAGCACTCCAAAAGTTTGGCTTAAAGACGTTAATTAAAGAGACAAAACTATTGCCATCTTCCTGCATTTGTTCAATCATAACCGTCTATAACTCCCTAACTGCTGTAATAACCACAGACCGCTGCAGTCTTCTCCCATTATATCACAGCTCCACCGTCGCAATTACACTGCACTGATTTTATTGCACTTGAGAGGAGCTAAGCCTTTATAATGTGTCTCTTCTCTTAAACAAACTTTGGCATCTGATTGGCCGGCGGTCAGCAGACAGCGGCAGAGGTGCTATTAGCAGGCGCCATGTTTGATCACTGTTATTTATTTGCCATTCAAGTTGGACAGCCGGCAATCTGCAGCAATCTGTGGCAACGCTTGTTTAGGTTCTCACACGGGATTGTCTCTGCTTTCTCTATAAATTCCAACCGTATGTGTATTCATTAAAGCTATCTTAGGAGATATTTTAACTCGTCGGTTAAAGCAGTGGGGGCAGATGGTGAATGCGTCATATCAAACTACTATTGTGGTGATTCAGGCGTACTTTGGTAGTATCGTCACATCGTACTTCAGTCTATGCTCAAAAACAGACAGATTTCTCCGCCCACTCCTCCAACTGGTCAGCATGCGTTATGGTCCGATTGAGTGACAGGTGGATTTGACCTATCACAGTGATGTGTGGACTCTCAGAAATAATTGACAGTTGGAGTTTCCCCTTAAATACTGTTTAAAGCTACTTTGTGAGCACGAATCTGGATTAAAATTAGAATCCAGGCTCAAGGAAGCTGTGGTAAAAGCCATATCATCAGTGGCTTCCTTCTAGGGTTGCAAGATTCATCGCAATCAAATCTAAAATCACACTTTGAATGGACACAATTAGCAGATCACAAAGGCTGCAATTATGGAAGTACCACACTTTCCTCCACAAATAACAAAATATAATGTCTTATTCTTTATTAAATCCTTCTAAAATCTGTAGTTTAGATCTACACAAACATTATTTTACTCCGTAGAATATTAAAGCATAAATCGTAGTTAGATTTTTTTTTTTAACCAATTGTTCAGCCCTACTTCCTTCCCCTATTCAAAAACACTTCATGTTCTCTCCATTTCTTTGTGTTATATCTTTACTATTGATGAACAATACAGATTTCTTTACATATACTGTAGGTCTGGTCATTCATAGTAGTTTGTGTACTTTTTGACTTGGAACTTTTTACGCAAAATTGTATTTTTAGCACATTTTTAATATAAGCACCACATAAGCTACTTTTCAATTCTTCTTTTACCCTTATTGAGTTTGGGCTGCGGCTCCAGACAGAATTATTATGGGTGCACATTTGCCTCTGTTGCAGGTGCTTTACAAAAATAACCCAGTGTAGAGAGAACCTCTTTTGGATGATTAGGGGACAGGCCTGGGCTAAGACTGATTGCCATGCCCTTTCTCTGAGCTATTCTGGCCTTGCTGAGTGCGTGTCTTCCCCTGCGCATTGATCCATCGACCCTCTCTCCAGTAAAACATCCCAAAAAGGTGATGCGTCGCTACACAAAACGCAGACTAACAAGCATGTTGATTTTTGACGACAAGATGGATGCGGCGGGTGCTAGCTGGTCCGCACGTCCACAATAGGCGGGCAGGGCGGTGGTTGGCGGGGCCTTTGTAGCCTTTGTGACAGCGCCGCAATCAACGTACCTAATTGGAATTGAGCAGCTCGTCTACGCTAGTGTGACCGCAAGGAAAGCAGGAAGGCGAAGATAAAGCACCGCTGTTGTTGTTGTTGTTTTCAGAGGGTATAAAGGAGAGAGTGAATGGCACAGGGGTCAAAGGTTAAGGTGTAAAAGTCAAGTGTAGATGTGCTTGTACTTAATGGAAAATTGAAAAAAACTTAAATTGTGTTTTCAATATAAAATACTTTGCACTTAAAGCCCCAGTATGTAACTTTATGGCCAAAGAATTGTTCAAAATGGAAAATAAAAGCATGATTTTTCATTATGAGTGTGTTTATTGCACTGAAAAACAGAAAAATATGCATTCTTACTCTGAGGGCACTTGCATCTCCATAAAACGAACTCTTATTTCATCTGGGGCAGGGCCACCTCCTGCTTGTTTTCATGGAAATGTTGTTCCTTTGGCTACAATATTCCACAGTATGGTACAAAAACCTATCTATGTCCATGAAGAATATTCAGAAGTATGGTTTTAGCTTTCTATTTCTTGTAAATCATGCAGCTGACTTTTCACTCTCAGAACATTACATGTTATTACGAAGCTTCTCAGATATAGATGGTTGAATTCATTCAATCATTCATTCAATGTAAAAAAATAAATAAATAAATGGCAAACTGCAGATGAATACTGTTGTTGTGCCCTTGAGCAAGACATTTAGCCCATCTCCTCCCCCAGGCTTTGAGTGATTTGAAGGTGGAAAAGCGCTACATAAAAATGTTTACCATTGCAGTCTAAAGAATTTGCTTTTGCTGCTAACAGAGAATAAGAATTTTTTCATCAGTACTGATGCACAGATATGTTATTTATATCCCTTTTTTAAACAACTCTTGATCTAAAACATCAATCCATAAGATCTGCTTTCATCATGTTATGTCTTCAACAACTGTATAAAGAATCGTGCACAACAGCACATACATCTTATCTGTATATGTGATATAAGGTGATTATTTGGTGGTTGGGAGCTGTGAGTCTGTGATGGTGGCAGCTCCTCCATTGACGTGTCTGTTCACCAAAATGAATGAAGCTTTGAGACGACACCTTTTATGCGACGCGAGGAAATTCATCTGCTCTCCTTCCCACTCGCACACGTGTGTAATCCACCCCGGCTTTACAAACGCAGATTAAAGAACTGTTCTCAAATCTGTCCCCGTCTTATAAGGCTTATATGGGAATTCAATAATAAATGTTTGCATAGATTGGGTTTAAATCAGATTCAGCAAGCCCCTGTGCATGGAAAATGTGATTTGGGTGAGTCTCAAGAAAAATATTTTTTATTTTTTAAGTTTTTGATTAGATTTCCATATTTTTAGCAGGAATTTGCATCTATATACAACTACACTTTCAGTTCCTACAAATCTTAGAAGTAAAAAAGGAATGGCGTTGCTTAGCTGAATAGCATTCCCAAGCAATTTTTAATCAAATGCGATTTAATTAAGTTTAAGCCCTCCCTGCGTTCCTTCTGGCTTTTGATGCATTTAAAACGACATAAGAAATGACTGGCTATTTTCGGGGAATAGAGACTTTGTGAATGGATCCTCTCCACTGCACAAACCTCAGATGCACCTGGGTGTGTGAATGTGATGAGGGAGCCCGCAGGAAGTTGGAATAATCATTAATGTTTGATGGAAAGAAAAGCAAACAGGAAAACAAATCTGAGTTTTTTCCATCCCCAGATCACAAGGTCAGGGATACTAGAGGAACTGAAGTTATATTTTAGGATAGAATAGCTATAACTTGGTAAAATTTACAAAAAAAAGAAAAAAGAAAAATGTATAGTTTATGAACAGTTACTTAATGTGAGCGAATCAGATCAAATTTTTTTAAAAGAACTTTTTATTTCTAGTCTATGAGCCAAAAAATCTAGCACTGTTCAGTAGGATAGTAAAGAGCCAACAAAAAATAAATAAATAAATAAAATGCAATATATTTTTTACATCTACAACAAAAAAAAAACAGTTTGAGAATCTGTTTATTTTGTGGTCATATGTTTTTGCAGTGGTTCTTAACATATTGGTGCACAGACTTCTTCTGGTGCTATGCTGTTTTCTGTCTTTTTTTTCTTTTTTTTTTTTTGTCTTTTTATACAACCAGAATGTTCTTGTTCTTTAATTACAGATGGCTTTACTGGTGAGAAATGCCTGGAAATGCCTGGTTCTCCACAGATCTTACCTGTAACTTAGCTCAGTAGCATCATGGAGATTAAGTTAAATTAAATCCATACAAATTGAACATTCTAGGGAAAGAAATAACGTCTACCCAGAGGCAAAAAGGTAGCATGCCCTCCACCAGAAAAGTTACATAATGACTTTCCAAGTTTAGTCTGATAAAAATATAAAACTGGTTTAGATTTCACGGTAGTCCACTTACCAGTTTTATTATTTGAGAGTTACTGTTTTAAATAAACTCTGCAAGTATGCCAAAGAGAGAAGAAGACCACAGCTGTAACGCCTCTAGTATCGTGCTTTGGACTTAGGGCCAAACAGACAACAGAGAGCCTCTTCAAAATAACCTCCACGCGACCATCCAGGTGTGTGCGTACTCCGCTCTGTCATGGCTGCCATAACTCCCCAGGCTCTGCTCTTCTTCATCCTCCTCTTCTCCCTCCTCTCTCATCTCTCTGAAAGACATCACACACTCATTCAAATCCACGCGCTGGCACATGATAAAAGTATATGAATCTTAGTAAGCGAGCAACAGAAAACTACTAGTATGACAAAACGTTCTTCTTAAAAGCACTGTAGCTAATTTTTAGCCTTAAAAATAGTGGTTAATTCCAAACAATTGCAGCGTTCCAAAGTTATTCTTCACTTACCTTATGCATTCCTAGCGTCCTAGTTATTCACCTTGATGAGTTTATAAGCACTTTTCACTACGCTCAAAGGCCAGAGTTTTGACGCTACAGTAATTTTAACAACTAGCCTTACTTCTCTGTTCACAGCTAATAAAAACACTTCATAAATAGGCACAGACAGCACACAGTAGTCTAATTTTGACCTTAAGAGCTGCTTTTACAGTATATCTCTATTGGGGCAAGACAAAATAAAAAAAATAATATAATGACTAATACAGAAAAAGATGATTGTGTAAAGACTATATGATGTCTTAAGTTAAGCCTGTTTGTCCTGGAGGCTGCTAAAAGAATAAAAGAAGCCCAACGCCTTCACAAGAAAAACATAACAGATTGTCTTCCTCGGCTGGAGCCACTTCAAAGGCGTCGTGTTAGCGGAGAATGGTCTTAAATGAAAATCAGGGAGACAAACAGCGCTATTAGAGTTTCAGAGGAGGGCTAAGACGGTGTGAAGAACAAGGAGAGAAAAGGATCATGGGAGCGTGCATGGACCAGGAGGTTAAGTGTGGGTGTTGCTGTAGTTGCAGTTTTCATTGTGTTAAAGACGCTGTACAGGTTTTTGTCTTAAAAATGTGAAAAACAGAAATTTTTTTTTTAAATTTCAAATGGTTTGTAGTGGTCCAGAGTTATTCCTCACTTACCTTACGCATTCCTGACCATTCTAATTATTCTCCGCGCTGAGTTTATAAGCATTTTTAACAGCATTTTGAGACAGCTAGCATGCTAACACGCACTTCCTGATTATCTTGACAGTAAAATGTGTTCTAATTAGATGCAGACAGTACACAGCAGACTTATTATGACCTCAAGAGCTGCTTATACAAAATACAGTAATAAATACATTTTGCTCAAATACATGCAATTTTTTTTTGTGTGTTCGGTCAAAATTTAACCTAGAAGAATGAACTTATTATCATTTAATTAGTCATGTTTTATGATTGAAATTTTAAAAGCCACTGTAGATTACATGAGTGCATTTGCTTCTGATTTGGAGAGATAACAATTGTCAGAAAATTCTTTAATTAATAGTTTTTAGCTGCAATAATTAAAATCACAACCACAGTGCGTCTTTCTTTCTAATGTGTAATGTATTGTGTTAAATATTTCTTTTCACACGTACACATATTGTACCTCTCTCATTCTAAGAAGTATATCATTTATTTTCACTCACATAATTGCACAAAATATTCAGAATGCCTCCACTCGCTTATCTCAGCTGTCATTCACTGTTGCGTAAATGCGGCAGACAGATAAACAGAGCGTAGAGATGCCATAGCCCGGTGCTCCTGACAGAACATTGTCCATATTGTTATATTGTTGTGTGAGCCCATCGCTCCGCTACACCTACAGCCTATGTCAGTGAGCATGTCTTTATCCACCAACATGAAAGCAACTCAGCTGGAAGGTCTCACATCACACAGTACAAAGCCGCCACTTACAATATTTTCCACTTCACACCGTCAACACAGGGGAGATGAGAGCATTTTCTGGTACTTTGGTGTGTAGTAGTTGTTGCATTATGATATGGTATATGGTTGTTCTCAGATTCAGTTAATGTGTTTATGTGTCTGTATGTATATTATATACATTAGTGTTGTCATGATACTAAGGAATAGACTCAATACTCAAAACAATTCTGATACTGCGAAGATATAAACACTCTTTCTTTAGACAACAGAATGTGATTTTCAACATTAAATAATAGTACTTTCTTTTATATTACCATGTGGTCTTGTCCCTCAGTTGTTAACGTAGGTTCCATAGTGATCCATGGGCGTGTACTAATCTATGTGCTCTTATATTTGTTCTTTTACAGCTCAAGATCATTCTAACGCTATTCAGGAAAGGTTCTGTCTGTCCTGTGAATGTGATTTTTTTAGTATCAGTACTTGCCGTAATTAGTATCTAGTTTCAGTATTAGTTTTAGTATCATTTAATATCTGATTTTCAATTTTGACAACCCTAATGTACTTAACAAAAAAACTATGGCGAAATGACGAAACTTGAAATGATCAATATTAGTTATTGCTGAAATGTTATGAAGGCGATATTGTCAATCCCATTTAGATATAATGTAAAAGCAGCTGTCATTTTACTGTCTCTATCTGATTATAAAGTGTATTTTTATTGCTCGCGAACCACGAAGAAACCCTAGTGCATTGTTAGCATGCTTGTTGTTTATTGAGGCCCAAACTCCGCTTTAGTCTTTCAAAGTTTTATTCATCTGCCCACCTCTAGTTATGAGATAAGATACAGTATGTAATTGAAAGGTACTGTATATTAGTGGCTTGATTCAGCATCTTGCCTAGTGACGCAACAACAGCCCAGACTTATAGTGAGCAGTAACATCGTGTTTAAATATTTCATACTTTCAAAGGTGATAATAAATTTTGAGTTTTGTGATGTTTTGCGTTGGATTGGTCTATTTACTGCTATGTTCGCTTTTATACACATATTCTAAATGCCACCTCGCTGTATTACACCACCAGCTCTTATTCATAGCAAATAGCCTGTCACGGCCTTCCATTTGTGCAGCCTTATACATAAGATTACTGTGGCAGCAAGCGGCGTTAAGCGGCAGTGTGTATGGTCGGGGGCAGGTGCGTCTGTCTCGGTAAAAGCCTTGCGTCCCAATTTATCAAATGTCATTGCTGTAAAGGTCAGCCTTCGTCATGGTTGAGATAAAACAATGCGAGCCTCCTCTCATCTCCCATCTCCCCCACAGCTCCGCGACCATTCTTCTTCTGTGGGATCTCTACAAAGCCTACCTCCTGCTCTCAGCTCATCGCCTCCCCCTTGAGGTTTTCTTTATTAAGCAAGCTGTCTGTGTATTCTTATTGGCGTGTGTGTATGTGTACAGTACTGGCATAAAAGGTTTTGCGTGCTTCTGCGGTTTTGACAGATGATCTGCGACAACTGTGTAGAGTCAGCCCTTTGGTGGGATCCAGCAGGGACAGAAGACGCCCTTGTCCTTTTTTTATTTTAAAGCATATCTCTTTACTCAGGGGGCATCGCTTCACCCCCCCTGCTCTTGTGGCCTCCGACTGTAGCTCCTGGCCCGCGCTGATCGATTGACAGTTTGACTTTGAAACGAGATAAAACATCCTCTTCTGGCGGTAACCTCGGAGATAGGACTTTTGGGCTGTTATCCATCACTTTTGTGCACAGTAGTTGGCGCAGTCTGTCGTACTGTAAAATCGCAGCACTGTGTTGACAACTCCAGAAAATGGGAAGATGAAAAGGTGCTTGGAAATAAACAATAAAAAGAGTGTGTTTTGTGGAGCCGGTGAGGACTTCAGAGTGGAATGATTTTTACATAATGCTGTGCTGTCACAACTATGGGACTGTTCATAATAGATGCTTTCGGAGTGGTTATGTCTGACAAAAGAGGAACACAGATGTGATGTTGGGAGTAGGACGCTCGATGTATCCGAACATCCAGATATTTCAAACAGAACAAATGAGAAACACAGGCGCTGCTCTGGAACTCAGATCCTTGTAGTCTGAGAATAAAATGGGATCACAGGCTATAAAAGTAATGTAAGGGCAGTGCTTTGAAACCTATAGGATTTCAGTTTGACGTTTTATTGCATTGTTTTGAGCCAAGTTTGTTTTTTACTAAAACCACATTTTTACAGAACATTGTATAGCACAAGCTAATTATAATGGTTGCAATTTGCATATCACAATGGCAGCAATTCAGCTTTTAAATATGGTCTGTGCCGTAGGGGTTTTGTGTATTTGTTTAGCACTTCATATTTCAGTCTCCTCTCATCAATAGTAAATACTCACTGGATGAGTTTTAAATAAATCACATATCAGTTTGTGACTGAAAACTGCAATGAAAAATGCTCTGTAACTTTTCTGGTGTAGGGTCAGCCGTTTGCTTGTCTCCATGATATTGCATCTGTAATTGAATAAATTCAAGATACACATGTTTAAAAGTAATATATTATACAAATTGTGTGAGGTATAAGCCATGTTATATTGCTGTTACCTTCTCAAAAACATACCTGAAGTTGTGTTTTGTTTCATGTACACATGTTAAAGTAACCCTGTGATGTCATGTACTGGTAGTTTTCAAGTTAACGTTTTACCTTTAGTTCAGTAGAGATGGGAAATTCCAGGGCTGAAATAATCCAGATGATTCTAGTGAAGGTGTATGGAGTTTAAAAGACAGTAGAGCACTTGCTTTATTACCACATGACAGCACAAGGTGTTTTAAATATGCAGGTTAAGGGTGTCTTGATAAGAAAACAGCATTATAACATAGATCAGAAAATAGCATAATATGGCCCCTAGTAAAAAGAATAAAAATGTTTAATATTGTTTCTTGCATGAACTCAGGCTGTTCATTCATCTTATAACATGTTTCAGTAAGATTCCAAACGTTATGATTATTTACACTGTAGACGTCACAGCTGTAGTGTATGTCCAGTAGTGGTAGGTAAACATTCCACATGCGTTTTCCAATTCACATTCCCTCCATGTTTGCTTGTGGAGCTCTCGGCCCCGGTGGCTGAAGTTAGTGAGGCTTTTGGCTGGAGCGAGAAGCAAAGCCAAGAATCTGTCTGACCACACAGTGTAAACTATGTGTTTACAGCAGCGCCGGCCGGGGTCACTTTGGGCATGCTCAGTCCAGCTCACCTGCTCCTGCTGATAAAGGGCCCTGTTGTGTGGACAGACAGCCTGGCGGGCAAATAAAAATATACTGTTTCATCTGACCACAGGGGCTTAGCCTGGTAGAAATCACAGCGTCTCCTGGCATCATCCACAGCCCCAATCCACACTAGATTTGTAAATATTTTAGATGCTAAAGGCACTGTACCTGATTTTTTTTTTTTTACTGCTTTTAGAGTTTTGTGATAATCCAAAGTTATTCCTCACTGTCTTAACGCAGTTCTAGCAACCAAATTTTTCACAGCAATGAGCACCACTTTTAAAGATGACAGGAGTTTTGTTTAACAAACATGTTTAATAAACATCCCTATTTATCCAGGAAGAGTCCCAGTTTTGAAGCTTGTGTCCCCTGTCCCAGCCGATTTTTCCAAAACCAGTGATTTGTCCAAGTTTTATACAAGAAATGTCCCAGGTGTCCCTATTTTTGACCAATCTGATCCCAGCCGACAGTAAAGAGAGACATAAATTGTCACTTGTGGGTAAATTTTAAATTTAATTGTTTGGAGGATAAGCCCCTTGAGATGTCTCACCATCTTGTTTTCGAGGGGGTCCTCATAAGTACAACAACAAAAGACAGATACAGTAGGGCAGATAGTAGGTTACATAATTTCAAATAAGCATCAAAACAACAAAATCAACACACACACACTCAGACACACTTGACTGACACATAATAAGTCAAATTTGAACAAAATACTATAACAGAGCTGTTGGTTCTGTAAATATTGAACTAGATGAAGGGACAGTTAATGCATGACTCGATGAGGGAAAATTGTTCCAATCAGAAGGAGCTTTATATTTAAACGAGTGTTTTCCTATTTGTTTTTTTTTTTTGAGCTGTTTAAAAATTATCAAAACCCAAAGAAAAAGAAAAAAAAAGTATTATTACCAACCAACCCAAACCAGGAATGTCCCAGTTTTTTATTTTGAAAATCTGGTCACCCTAGTTTTGCTGTCACTGTAGTGCTAACAACGACTAGCATGCTAAAACACTTTATAATTAGATGCAGACAGCACATAAAGGCCTCATTTTTTTTAACCTTAAGAACTGCTTTTACAATATATCTGTACGTTGCATGCATGCTCTGCCCTCTTTTCAGCTTTTTCACGCCGCTCAGTACCTACCGTGCTCAAACATTAATAGAGCTCTCACCAAGAAGGCCATGAATTTATGCATGTTTCCTCTGGCTAACGTAAGCGCCCATGCTAACCTCGTAACAAGCTAGCCTTAATGGTTTGCCTGATTAAATCCTGCTCCGATCTGCCTAAACACAGGTGCCTTCGCTGTAATGTTATGTAACCGCCTCCAAACACAATTCACATGTACTGGCTTTATTCCATGGTCTCTCCTCCTCCCTTTTTACATTGTCCTCTGCGCTATTCACCGGGGGAGTCTTGCCATGCTCCAAATAACTTTATTGACATTTGAATTGGATGTGGATCACAGTAATTATCGTGCCTTCCTGCTCGCTGGCTTGGATTCAGAGCGGTCGCTTTTCTAACTAGAGATACAAGAAAATATATCTTAAACGGTGGAAATTTGCAGATTATGAATATTTATGTTACTGTAGTTTAGTAGACTTTGTGGTAATTGTAGTTTTTTGAGTAGTGATTGTAATCTTTCATCATCAAAAACATGGAGGTGTGTTTTGTTTCATTAACACATGTTAAACGCACAAACCCTGCATATTTAGGCTGAGTTCTCAAACTGAAACACTCCGCCTTGTGATGTCATGTTGTAAAACAGGAAGTGCTCCAATGTGTTTTTAAACTGTTTGCAATTCACTTCAATCATTTGGATCATTTCAGCCCTGGAATTGCCAACCTCTACTGAACTAAAGGTAGCTTGAAAACTGTCGCTTCAGGACATCACAAGGTAGAACAGAGCATTTTGAACTTTGGAGATGACCAACTACCTAATAATGAAGGGTTACTCAAGCATGTGTGAATGAAATAAAACACAAACCCAGGAATGTTTTTTGAAGAGGTAACAGTTCAACATGTCTCACGAGAGTCCATTTTGCAATATATTTATTTTTTTGGGGTTGCCTTATTTTGTAATTATTTTATTGACTATTTTGTTCCAGTATTGCTGGTTCAATTGAATGTTCAAAAGAAAAAGAAATGGGCTACATTTAATGTCCAAACAGGCGACTACTGTTTTTCATTATTTAAAACTTGAGTAATACTTATTGTTCAGAGAGACACGATCACGCAGTAAACAATAAAATATCCTCATTAATGTTCAATAATAGTCAAATCCACTTTTATTTTGTGATTTACGAATAATGTCTGTTGACTTGGGTTGCAAAGATTTGTGACTTTTAAAATATGGGTCCCCAGAAACACTGATATAGGACCCTTAAATTCTAGCTGTTTAACATCTAGTACTCTCTCTCTTATTGCTGTCTCTGCTACTTTTTTTTACTTACAAACAAAAAAGCACACCTCACCTATTCTGATTGGCCGGAGCTCAAAGATTGCTCAGATGAGTATTTAAAACAACTTGACTGAACAAAAATGCTGCTAAAACTGTGCCAAACTAGTACTTGGCATGGTATTTTTCATGTGTACTTTTTCCTTTTAATTCCACTTTAACAACAGCACTTTTGCTTGAGTAAAAATTTGCAAAACTCTTTCCACAATACAAGCTAAAAACTGCCGTCCAAAGAATCCATTCAAAAAGTGAAGGCTCCAAAAACAGCACTGCCATATGGACTCAGGCATGTGGCCGAAACATGTGAAAAACGCACAACGTTTACAAATCTCCATAGCGACTATTCTGTACTGTCCGCAGAAACTAAAATAATGGCACCACCTCTCAGTCAGTCCGATATGCCCACTCTGGTTATGTCACAGGGAGCTAAAAATATGTTACAGTTCAGATGAGTAAGAGGGTTTTTTGTTGAGCCAATGGGACGTCTTGAGTCTCGGCAGGTGTTCTGGCGAGGGTGCAAGACACAGTAGTGCCAAGGAACAATTTTGACCACAAAAATATGGGCTTCTTTCAGCAAAGCTCTCATTAGTTTGGAACCGGTTGGCATAGTTTCTCGGCATAAAACCTGGACAGCTGCAAACACTTTCTCTTTTTTTATTGCAGGATATGGGTTACATAAAGAGATTTTTTTCTTTTTTGTGATGAAGGTTACCTTGTTGTTGTAGGGACTGATTCTAACTGCAATCCTAGTAGAGGTTGGCACTATTCACCTTATTCCGTAAGTTGCTGTGGGCACCGTCATTGTCATTGGGGTTGTGTGTTATTTTGTACAGGGCTACCAATCTCACAGCAAATAAGTTCTATCCAGATTAGATAGCAGTTTTAAAGCTTCTCAATAATCACTGCAGTGTTGACTTGTTGGTGCACATGAACATTGAACATTTTACAGAAATAAACCTACTTTATTTCATTTTTTAGCGGCAAAACTTTTCCCAAATCCTCAATTGAAATGAATGGGGAGAATAAGGACAATATCAAATTGTAATGAGCTGAGCTGAATGGCATAAACATATGTTGTGATCTTCCAGCTAAGAGTATGAAGTGATATTTTCTGCACTTTTGAAGAATTTAAGGCAAGTTTTAATATTTTTTTCACCCAAATTTCTCACGATTATCATTGTCGTCATACTACAAATCAATATTAATATTAATTTTTGTCAACATTGCTCACCCCTATTCTTTAAGAGCGGGCATTATACAACTTTTGGACGCTTTCCACCATGTTATAACTTTGTTCCCTCATCAAAAACATGCCTGAAGTGGTTTTATATGTCATCCGTGCATGTTTGGGTAATCTTACAATCTCTACCGGGCCTATTTAAACCCTCCTTATAGCTGATTGTGTTGTGATAGCAAGGGGAAAGGGAGCAGGACTATTTTCTGCGTATATAGCATTTTTAAAACAATAAAAAATAACATAGCAATCTAAATATGTTATGTATAATTAATAACCGATAGCAGTGTAATACTTTGTATTTCTTTGTATAGACGTGCAAAACTAATGAAACCTTAGTAGGAATAATACAACAATATAAAATGCATTCAGCAGGGCCGACTTATTTTGCAATACTTTTTTGTTTTTAATCACTGAATCCAGTAATTACTACCTGTGGTCCAAGCAAAAACACGATCTCTTTTCAATCTAAAAGACTAAAATAATACCTCAAATTTGCCTCAGAGCGACTAATAATAATCTCTTCAGAGCAAATCGATCTGTTAAAAACTCATTCAGCTGGAGAAGGAAAGTAGCATGCTGTCTTATGTAACACGGCAAGATGGATTTATTTGCCCGAGACAAACAGCTCCCACATTTGTCAGAGAATAAATCCAAGAGCAACTTTGCCCACTGAGTTTTCATCTGTAACACGCCCATACACTCAGTTCCTATGCCTGCCTGAATGATAACGGCATAAATAGACACAGCTCGCCCTGTTCAAAGTCACTATCATTTTATTCTTGACATGAGGAGAGTCAAAAGGAGAGACGGAAGAGAAACAGAAAGAGTGAGAGAGGTTGCCGTGTTTTTGAATACGAGTAAACATCTATAACTTGTATATCGGATATGTGTGATGTTTGCAAAGTTAGTTTGATGTAAAGGGCACATTGGAAATCATTTCACAGGTAAATTCTGGTAAACAAATCTGTGGACATGGCTTATTTATTTCTCGTGATTCATTTTACTGAGAGGCCTTTATTGACAATTGTATAACTTTTTGGGCCTGTGGGTAGGCTTTATTGTCCTCTACAGTAAGCAACACAATATATATATATTTTTTTTAAGTTTGAGTACTATAAAACCTTACAAAGTGTGTCTTTAAGGGCCTTACTTGGCGTCAAGGCTTAAGCATTTACAATAGAAGTTGCAACAGTATGCTGTTATTATTGAACATATCCATTAAGTGTTTGCCACCTGCTTGTCTCCAGTGAGAGGTTATTGCTTTGCCTAGGATGTTTCACAGTATGGTATTGAACTCTCTCCTGTCTATTTACTCTGCACAGAAAGAATGCAAGTTTCTGAAGGTTTTGTTTTAGCAATAAAAACACCAGTAATATTAAACAGTTAAAGGTTCTATATTGCACAGATTGACTCTTGTGAGCTTTAAGCCATAATATAATGCTGTTACCTCATCAAAAACATACCGGCAGTTGTGCTTTGTTTATTTCATGTTTGAGTAATCCTGTATTATTATTGTAAATATTATGGTGCATTCACTCCACACTCAGTGGTGGCAAGCTACTATTTATAGCTACAGTTGCCCTGGGGCAGACTGACAGAATTGCCCTCCCTGACCACCACCAACACTCTCACACACTTCACTTTTTTACTAATTCTTACTTGTACAGTAGAATGTTGCAGGTAAAGCTGTAAGTTCTCCATGGAAACAAGCAGCCTCCACCAGAAAATTAACATAGTGCACCTTTAACACATTATACAATTATAATATTACCCAATTCCCCCATGTTGTAACAGTTATTCACCTCAATTGCGCTGTGCATCTGGAGAAATGTACTTAGCCATATGGTGCTGAACTCAGAAGACCTGATGCGAGCATATAGGGTCACATTAGGGCTTTATTAATACTACGCAGCCTCTGTTTTGCCCTCATTTTCTGCTAACTTGGATTGAGAGTGATTAGGCCGTGACACAAGATGAGTGTTGAACAAAAAAGTGGAGGAAATTGAGGAATTTTTAGTGGATGAGCGCCTTTCCGTGCCTGACGTGGGTTTAGTTAATGAGTGGTGCATATGTCGACCGTGCAGCTGTGCAGTTACAATCAACCCCGCCAGCTGAGGAGGAGAGGCAGACACACACACACACACAGAGAAAAGTATTAGGTCTTGAATACAAAAAAAAAATGGTGAGAAAGCGTTCTGCCGAAGAGGAGGAGGTGAGATAGAGGATTTGAGCGCAGTAAACACGAAAGAGTGTGAGAGAGAGAGACATCCGGAGGGAGCAGGAGAGAGCAAAAGAAGTTGCCAAGATAGTTTCCATTCTTCTCATCCTCCTTCAACAAGCTGGAGCCCAAATGGTCGCCATCCAAATCATTGCACTCAGTCAGCTGCCTTCCTGAAAAGTCTCGTCAATAGAAAGAATGGGGACAAAATAACTCCAATATGCAACTACTCAGGACAAAGAGAGGGAAATGCGACGCTGGGCTGATCCACTCTTTACCGCTCCGAAAGGTTTATTGAATTAAACATTAACATATTTTCAATACTGCCTTTTTCACCTGCACTTCCTTTTGACCCCGGCTCCGTTTTTGGCTGGCGTTCCATCGGCGGTGAGATTTAAGCCTCTTTAACAGCTACAGAAGAGCTTTAAGGCAGAATGTGTGTGGAAAGCAGTTTTTCTTTTTTTTCTTTTTTGGGGGGGAAAGGATCACAGGCGGCTGGACAGAAATAGGTAGAGAGAGAGTGAAGTCTGTGACCTTCAGATGTCTAAGGCTCACTCCTCTACAATGTTGCAAAACCCGTATCCACTGTCACTCGGCCAGGCAAGGACGTGCCTTTATAGTGGAGCAGTTATTTCTCACAAAGTCTGTGGAGTCTTTTAACTTTTAAAGGGAACTTGTTATGGAAAATCGACTTTCATGAGCTGTTCTAATAGAGTTCTCGCATCATTAGCTTGTAGTTGTACCTTGATTGATTCATGCATGTTTTAGTAATGCTGTACTATCCTACAGTCATGGCTTGTGTGTTCTGAAAATACCTTTTAGGTAGATGTATAGGTATATTGTTCTAAACTGTCAAGAGGCAATGCTTCCCAGTTCTGCAGTTCAGGCAAGAAGGGAATCAACTCATTTGTACAATCAAGCTGTTTTAGATCAACATCGCAATGGACAAAATGTAAAACAATGGTTTACATATGTTGTAGTTTAATGCTAAATATTGGAAAAGTGCACAAGTTGTACTGAAGAAATGTTTTGTTCCTTTTTGTAATGTAATGTAGTTTTAAATCTGTTTCTAATGTGTACCTGTTGTCTCTGTGTGCACCTACAGGCAAACCCGGGAGCAGCAAACTCCTCCAGACTTCTTCTACTTCTCTGACTTTGAGAGGCACAACGCTGAGATCGCTGCTTTTCATCTGGACAGGTAGGTTTACGTGAACAGTGCTCCATCTAGTGAGGGATCCTGCTTTTGGGGGTGGAAGCATGTTTATCTTTTCAAAATAAAAACGGATATACAAAGTAAAACAGACCCCACTTAGACGGTTGTGAATGAGCTGTGTGAATTGTGTTTAGTACAATTTGTGTGGTAGCAGTATTGGGAGCCCCTCTCTCTGATAGCCTCAGCTCCAGCACCAGTGCTTGGTTCTTCTCTGATTGCTCAATTGCCTCTTTGCTCATTAACCCCATGGAGGACTGAAGACCTGCACAACAGTCTTTCTATTTATACAGTATTACTAGCACTGCTCATGTCTGATGCACAGAAAGCCTTGTAAAAAGGAAAGATTTGGCTGAGTTGAGTTGCAGGTCTTGTGTCTGTGTCTGTATGAATGGAGTGGGTCCCACATCTCCACACAGTGTGTGAGAGCACAGTGCTCTTCCTCTGCAGCAGGCCTGTGTGCTGTCCACACTGGGTGTTCATGAGTCCCACACAGTGTAGCCATGAGTCCTGCAGCTGAGAGTCCTGAGCAGAGCTGTGCCTCCTCTGCATGTACCGACACACACACGCACGCACACACTTTCCTCTTAACACTACGGGCTCAGCCCAGGTTGTTTGTGCACACTATATTAGACTGTAAGTTTAGACGTCACTGTACTGTACTTTTATGAGCTCTATGCTGTTGGAGTGTGAGGTGTGTAGGTGCTGTGAAGGTGATGCTGAAGTCACACGCATGTGCACGTACACACACACATGTGAGGACCTGCTCCTCCTTCAGGCACATACACACACGTCACCAGAAGTGTATGAGAGAACAGTTTGTTGTGCTCCACATCTGCTGGCCCGCTGCTCTCCTCAGCACATGTGTGGGTTAGGAGGAAGAGGAGGAAACCAAAGGCATGAAAGGCCTGTGCCCATTCTAAATATAAGGCAGGCAGGGTTAGCCAAAAGCACTGCTGTGTTTTTTCCCTTATTTTGTCTGTTCTAAATTAGTGACTGGCTACAGAGCTGCTGCTGGTGCAGAGGCTTAGGCTACAGTGCCTCCCTGGGGGCCGCAGACGCATAAGGCCCTGTTCAAACCCCACACACAATACACTGTCTCCTCCTATAGACGCTACACCTCATTAATTATGTGATTGGATTTAAATGGGAAGTGCGTTTGCTGCATTAGGCAGAAAAGAGTCATCTGCACACAATGACTTATAAGACTCCATTCATCCTGAAAATATCCCCCCATACTCTCCTCTCATGTGAGTGTGCACTGTGCCCTCGCCAAAAGCAGGGGGTGATCTACGCCCATCCATGGGAGTCTGAAGTGATGAACCAAGGGGACAATTTGGTGGTAACCCTGGCCCCGAATAACAAACACTTTATGTTCTCTTTCTCGCCTGTTTCTGTCTGTCTAGTGTTCTCCTCCTCTTCCTCACCTGCTCCTGTCTGTCTGGTGTTCTTCTCTTCCTCACCTGCTCCTGTCTGTCTGGTGTTCTTCTTCTCTTCCTCGCCTGCTCTTGTCTGGTGTTCTCCTCTTCGTCTCCTGCTCTTGTCTGGTGTTCTCCTCTTCGTCTCCTGCTCCTGTCTGGTGTTCTCCTCTTTGTCTCCTGCTTGTGTCCGTGGGCTGTCATCGTTCGTTGGGCGCTCGTGTTCGTTATCTCTCTCAGTGTCTGTGCCCTGGGGCTGTGGTCATTAAGTTTTGTCAGGGATATTCATTTTTAAAGAGCCTGTGCTCATGTTGGAGCTGGAGGTTTCCTGCAGCACTAGTGTAAGACCTGTGTGGCACAACAGACATACAAGGTTTTTATGGTAGAAAGTGTAGGCCTAAATATAAATGTGTAATATTACTCTTTAAATTACTTTCATTAGATGGGACATGAGAGTACAGAAAAATGATGCAGTTCTACAAGAAACTGTGAGCAAGAGTCATTAACAGAGCTCAAAGACCCATCTGCTGCATGAGAGTGCCCTCTGGTGGCAGTTGTTGTGTATTTTCTTTAACCATTCAATGGAATGTGTGCCCCAGTGGCCTAATGGATAAGGCACTGGCCTCCTAAGCCAGGGATTGTGGGTTCGAGTCCCATCTGGGGTGGATTGGCTTTTTTTCATGGTGTGAAGTAAATTCAATGGCTATTTTAGCACATGTCTGGTTATGGACTTTTATTCTCTTATTTACATTATTTTGACATGTATAAGATTTAATTTAATCATTATTCTACCAATAGAATAGAAGTGCATATATTTAAATGACAATATGCTCGGTGCTTCTTTAAACATTTGTCCAAATTTACCTTCTGTGTGCAGGGTGCTGGACTTTCGCCGGGTTCCTCCTGTAGCGGGTCGATTGGTCAACATGACAAAGGAGATCCGAGATATGACACGGGACAAAAAACTGTGGAAGACCTTCTTCATATCTCCAGGTGACTAAAACACACACACACACATTTGTCACAGCGTTGAGAGTTCAGTTCCTGACATGTTGAGGCTAATGCATTAAAGAGCAGTTGTCCTGCTTTAGAATGTGGAGCGTCCTGTGTCCTGAATATTCATTTGCCTGGGATTAGTGTTATCAGGGGACACTGGCACCAGCATGACACCTCATTAGCATGATACTTTTTACTTTGCATATTAAACATATGGACTATCCTCACAGGATTCAAAGTACTGTGGATCACAGCAATTAATACAAATAGTCCAGGGTAATTTATTATGGTGTTTTAAATATATGCACTTTGCTTCTCAAATAGGCATGTCATCTAACAACAGTATTTATCACTAAGTACTTTCACAGAACATATATTTGCCCTCATTAATAAGAGTGTTTGTGTGTCTTTGCATGCACAGCCAATAATGTGTGTTTCTACGGCGAGTGCTCCTACTACTGCTCCACTGAGCACGCTCTGTGCGGCAAACCTGACCAGATCGAGGGCTCTATGGCTGCTTTTCTCCCAGATCTCGCCCTGGCCAAACGCAAGACCTGGAGGAACCCCTGGAGACGCTCCTACCACAAACGCAAGAAGGCAGAGTGAGTCAAGGGAGATCTACATAATCTTAATTGAAATATATTGTATTTATAAAAATATTTTAAAAACAAGTTAATGTAAAATATATAGCAATAACCCTATTCAAATTCAATATGGACTAAAGCTTGATTGTGAATTTCCAGATGGGAGGTGGACCCTGACTACTGTGAAGAGGTCAAACAGACTCCTCCTTATGACACTGGGACAAGACTGCTGGATGTTATGGACATGACCATCTTTGACTTTCTAATGGGTGAGTCCTGATACAACACCTCATGGGACCACACTATAACTAAAGCAAGCTAATGTTTACTAACCTTTTTCCAGGAAACATGGATCGTCACCACTACGAGACCTTTGAGAAGTTTGGGAACGAGACCTTCATCATTCACCTGGACAATGGCAGAGGGTTTGGGAAGCATTCTCATGATGAACTCTCTATTCTGGTGCCACTGAGCCAGTGCTGCAGGTACACATGTGTATGTTTACATAGAACATTAGCCATACTAGCTTTTAGTTTATTATTATACACTTCTTAAAAGTAAAGATATTTGCTTTCCTCCTCATTAGTTTTTTTGTTTTATTGACACGCATTACTTTTAGTTGTGAGGACAAGCTTTGATCTCTCTTTGCCCATGTTAGAATAGATCAAGTTTCCAGTCTACATGTTCTATATGGGACCTTCAGTAATAAACTTGTATATTTTCCTCAAATAGTGGTAAAATATAAATATCCTTCTGGTTTTTATTCTTCAAAGTTGAGAAGGCTTTTATTAGGTGAAACTATGTACTATAAACTGCATACACTGTAAAAAGCCTGCTCCTAAAGTAACACTCTGTAATATGAAGTAGATGATATATAGACTTTGGTTTTGCAGAACAGGGCTATCACTGTGCGCTGTGGCCACTGACATGTACCCCCTGCTGCTTTTTTTCTGCAGAGTCAGGAAGTCCACACACCTCCGGCTGCAGCTGCTGGCTAAAGAGGAATATAAGCTGTCTGTGCTGATGGCAGAGTCCCTGCTCCGGGACCGCCTCAGCCCCATCCTCATCCAGCCACACCTGGACGCCTTGGACCGCAGACTGCGCCAGGTCAGAGCCAAAACTCAGTAGAGCTCAGCTACTCTTAGCTTAGGAAGACTATACAGTGTGTACTTGCAGAGTTCTGCTATCTGTAAATGAATAGTAAAGGTCAACTTGTGCAGTCTTATTGTGGCATAAACTTTGTTTTGTTGAAAATGAGTCTTTCTAGGAGTGCCTAGAGCGGGTCTAAATGTTTGAAGACATCCAGTGATTACTGCTGACTGTTCTGCAGCCCTCTCCTTCATTATTCATGTCTGACTTGGTCCTGTGCTCTCTGTGTCCAGGTGCTGAGGGTATTGGCTGAATGCATCGAGAAGGAGGGCTATAGTTACGTGGTGGAGGATGACCTCCAGGGGGAGCCAGGCACAGAGCCGGGCCACAATGGCCCTCGCCGGAGGTAGCTGAGTGTGGTGTGACAGCTCAGACTGAGCTGGAGCTCGGGGGAATGAAGCTTTGAACTGGACTCTGGTCTGAGCCCATCTGTGCTGCTCTCACTGGGACCACTGCGGACCACCTGCCTGTGGTCTGGACCTGCCGCCTGCTGGATAGGACCCAAAACAGTGCAATGACTCTATGTGCACTACTGCTTACAATGCAAGGGACTTTGCATTTAAAAGGATGTGGGATATGTTTTTTAACTAAAGTATGGACTGCTCAAGCCCCCTGTTATGACGACTCTAATGTAGGATAGTGTAAGTCCAGCTGGCACCAATGGGCTCCTCGCAGCACTACCACACCCTCTGCTGGTCCACTGGTGCAGGACAATGTTTGAATTCAGTGAATTCTGGGGGACTTTAAAGGGCCGCTTCCTCTCTGCAGCTGAACTCTGTGTTTCTTAGTATTGTTGGTATTCCCAGGGGTTTGGGTTGAACTCTCACAGTGGAGGAGGAAGAGGTTCCTGTTGTCTTAATAATCAAGAGAATTATTTGCTGCAAAAGTGTCTTTTCTTTTTAATTGAGCTGTTGTGGCTCTTGACATTGGTACTGGAGATAATATTATTTGATTGGAGTGCAGGCTTACTCCTGGAGTTGTCTGATAATTTGCCCATAAATGTTCTATGTCCTTGAAAGAGTATTTATTAAAATTCATATTTATTTAAAATTAATTAAGCAGTAACACAATTTTCAGTTTAAAGGGATCATCAATGCAACATGAGAGGTGTACTTCCTCATTTGTCCAGAAGAGGGCAAAGGGGGCATGTACTAAAGCCACTGCTGGATCTGTGCCTCTTGCTCCAGTTTAACAGTACTCACCACTCTAACAGTACTACGCCTGCTTCTGAACAATGTCAGACATGAGCAAGCCCACGCCTTTGTTTACACCTCCTGTTACTAACTACTGTCTGCTTTATTGGATTAGGTTGATGGTACCAAAAGCCAATGTGAGACAAAGAGTTTTGATATGATTTCTTTGTAATATATTTGATGTTACTGTTGTGGAGAGATTCTTTTCCAGGATGTATATTTCATTCATACCAGCTGATTGCTTAACTGTGACTGTGGGCAGTTGGCTCTTTGGCTGAGAGTTAATATATAATGTAGGAAAATCTAGTGCCTGTGCAATGATAGAAATACTTGAATGTGTGGATCCATTCGTCCCAGGTATGAGGTGTCGGGGCAGGCGGAGGGATACGTGTGTTCACATGGGGGTCCTGCGGTTGCCATCGTCTCGTGTCAGTTTAGAGTGTGAGCGAGTGTGGCTGGGTTTAGTAGATGAAGTGTTGTCCAAGTGAAAATGCTACTTTTCTATTCAACTCATGGTTTCTGTGGTTTTATTTTAAATTTTCTTTGCATCATGGTTTTAAGTGCAATAAACAAAATGAGCAGAATTGTGGTCCTGTTGTGTTTTTTAAAAATAAAATATAACACAGATGAAGTATGAATAAGTAAAACGAAACTATCACTAACAACAATTGCCAGTTTCATAGTTGTTAGAGGAGAACTAATAAATTGCATTTTATATAGAATAACATACAATATAGGTTTATTATAAAACCACATACACATTTTAATATTTTTTTTTAAAATTGCTATTTACTTAGGGTTGTCAAAATTATCGAAAATCAGATACTAATTGATACTAAAACTAGTATTGTATGCTAGTATACTCATTTGAACAAGTATCAGTAATAAAAAAGTCAAATTCACAGGACAGAAAAGAACCTTTCCTAAATAGCTTTAGAATGACCTTGAGCTGTACCAGAGCAAGTATAAGCAAGTACACCCATGGACTACTATGGTACCTACCTCGACGACTGAGGGATAAAACAGAACAGTAATATAAAATAAAGTACTACGATTTAATGTCTTGCCTTAGTATCAAAGTTGAGTTTGAAATTTTAGGATCGTAGCAACATGTTTTAATGAAACATGTATCTTAAAAGTCCCATATTATGCAAAGTTGAATCTTGTGAACTTTAAGTCATAATATAATGCTGCTACCTCATCAAAAACCTGAAATTGTGTTTTATTATTAGTCTGTCTACATCTCCAAAGCTCAAAATTACAAGGTGTAACAGGCTGTTACCAATTTGAGAAAAGAAGTCATCTTAAATATCCAGGGTTTGTGTGTTAAACATGTGTGAATGAAACAAAACACAACTCCAGGTATGCTTTGCATAAGCAACATTATAACATAAATAAAAAATAGTGTAATATGGGCCCTTTAATAATATTGTCCATGTGAATAACTCTTGTCAGTGAATGGAGAGGCCATTTGTGAAGTCTGCTTTTGGTACAACCATGTGAATGACAGTTTTTACGTTGCTGCATTGCAGTTCACAGTTTTACGAGGAATTTGACATGACATGTGAACTTTACATTGGTTTATGTGCAACAGCTATCAAAACTTTGATCCATTTCATATTCTACAGACATTTCAGTGTCTAGTATCACATTAACAAAAAGGATTATCCATCAGTCGACAACACTGGATTTATGGATAATGTAATACCTGTTTAAATCAATTTTGTATTTTTTCTTGGGTTTTCACACTATCTTAAAACTTTTTTGGCTGTGTTTGCTAATGTGTGCATTATCTCTATGGTAACTACTCAAAATTCCGCCAGTAGAGATACACATAGAACACCCCAAGCATGATGTCACTGCAAAGGATTAATATTGTATTTTGCCATAAAATATCCAAAAGATAAATTCACAAAAGTTGCCCCTGATTGTTTTTATTATTCACTAGACCTAAGACGCCACTGGATTACAATACGAGCATTAAAAAATATATCCACTTCAGCTGCCCCCATCTGTATTAACTAATATTGGCCTATAAAATATTGTATTCTCATGTGAAATTGTGTCTTAAAACAACACTAAAGCAAAATAGCATGTGAATAACTATGAACCAGAATACACATTATTCTTGAAGGTCAATCTAAGTAATTTTTTTTACAATATTAAAATTTTGGTAAACATTTTCTATGCATCTTCATCATTCAATTTAATCATATTTATTTATCTTTTATGGAACTGCTCACAATCAATGCAGTGTTCTGTTTTGCTATCCTTTTCCTCTAAAAACACCCACAGAAACAACAGTGTTTAACACACATGAACATGTGTGCACACGCATATATGTACAGTACAGAGGTGTGTGTGTGTGTTTGTGTGTTTGAGGGCAGGCTGCAGAGACAAGCATCGCAGAGACACACACGCTCTAATGACTGAGCGGCTGCAGACAGACACAGAGGAAGAATGGTCATGGGAGAGAGCTCTTATCAGATCACACCACAGACCTGAAGCACTGACCTCTGAGACTTCATGTGAGACTGCAACTGCTCTGGAGTAACATTAAGGCAAATAGACTCAGTGTGTACATCCACTAATGATCATCAGGGTAAGATTATGGCTATAGGCATGTCTCCTACAAAACATGTTTTATATAAATGTTAGTGTCAAAAAAAACTCAAATTTAAACTCTTACACTCAAGATAAATGCTTACTTTTCGTCCTGGGTTAAAACCTGACATTAGCTAAAATATAAATATAACAAAGAAAATATAAAGCTTCAAACCTTCCAATAGCGTTTTAAAAGCGACTATCGCATGATGAGGACCAGGTTTTGTGCAGCAAAATGACACCCCATACTGAACATTTAATTAACTTTTGTTTTGATTACACATTTTTAATAGTACAAGCATTGTTATAACACATACAAAACAACACCTGGAGTCAGAGTTCCGATCTAGAGCATACTACATAATATTATTATACAAGTATTATTAATATACAATACAACTGTAAATAATAATATACCTATCAATTACTATGTAAAGGGTGCCTCACCTAACCTGTTTAATGCCATTCTGTGAAACATCCCAAGCAAAGCAATAACATCTCCATGGAAACAATCAGATGGCAAACCCGCCTACTGGAAAAAAAACACGCTGCACTTTTAAATCATAACTATGACTAATTTCTGAACACATTTTCCCAAAGAACACAGAAAACTTGTAAGCCACATCCCCATCCCCACTGAGCGCTCCTAAAATTCCAGGGTGGTTTGAGTTCGACCTTTTGCCCGCTTCATTACATTAGCCAATCAGAAACAAACATGCACTCTTTTAATATCTCAAGGCCTGACTGATAGAGCTGCTATGGGCTACTGCTGCTGCTGCTGCTGTGCTCCGCTGGGCCCACACACCGCCAGACCTACAGGCTGTTTGTACCGGCCCCCATCTCCCCTCGGGACCCCCTTCCCCAATCGCCCCGTTCAACAGACCCCCCTCAAAATACACATCCTCGCTTTTATACGCACGGAAACAATTTATGGCCATTATAGAGCATTATAGATAGCATCTCCAAAACTTCCCGGCTAATCGGAGGCCAGAGTGGACACACACACACACACAAAGATGCTAAAGAGTTAACAAAGACGTAAAAGGGTCTTGTTTGTTGGTTTGGGGCAGTCTACGCGTTTCTGGTACAGTTACAGAGATTAGTCTATAAAAAGAAGCAAAAATAAAACAAAACTACCAAGTACAGGACCACCCAGGAATCAATGAGTACAGAGGAAGAGGCGGGAGCTGTCCAGTGCTATAGCCTGGGGATAAAGAATTAAGCAGCGTCCTTTGAACACTATGTAACAAATTGTATAATGTACAACAAGCAGGAGGGATAGTAGTACTTTCAATATGGCAAAAAGTGACTACTGCTGGGTGGTTCTAACACTGATAGTCCCAATGACATTATAAAAAAACCTTTTAAATGTTTTAATTTTATTTTGATTTTAAATTTTGTTTATTTATTAGATCAAGTTTTTTGTGTATTTTTGTATTATATTTTCTTCATGATTTTCAGTTAGATTTTATTTGTTCTTATTAATTTAAATATGACTTTTCTAAATATGGATTAATTTTCTGAACACAAACAAGATTTTTAATCAGTGCAATTGAATACAACCAAAAAATGTCAAACGTATTTGTAGGAGCCATTCGTGGGTTTTCTGTTGGTTTCCTCACGTGACTGGTGTGCACACGCTTTAACTCTGTGCACTACACTGCGGTGTCTGGGGGTGGCACGGTGGGTGTGGTGTGGCCTATATATGAGCGCGCTCACCTGTTGAGTGTAAGGCCTTGGATCATGGCGGCGGGGTGAGCACGGGGAGCAACTTTCTGTTGACCGTATTTTAACAGGAAAGATTTGCATATAGAAGGGATCGGTGCATGGCTACGGACGGCAGCAGCTTTAAAGTAAGCGCTCTAACGCGTATGCCTACTATGACAAACAAGTACCGTGTATATGCATTTGTTCCGAGTTACGCGTCCACAGTGTTTTACCCCGTGTCTTAGCCCGCCGCGGCGTGTGGGATAAGCATTGGGCTACATACGCCGCAATAGTATTCTTCTAATGTCTGAACTCTGCTTTTAATGATGGAGAACTGGCTGTAGACCTCCCCATTAAAATGACCAAACTCATCAGGTTTTTTTTTGTTTTTTTTTTCAATAAAGATTCCAACTGCACACAGCATTATATATTTTGCCCCTTAATAGTATGTTCTGTAAATAAAGACAATTACAAATCTCTACAGTCTGGCACCTACAAATAAAGGAAATAGTTTCTTCAATTTAAAACATAAAAATTATGAAATAAATCTGTTTAAAGTGCTTTTGACAGGTTTTCATGTTTTTCTAATTATAACTTGGTTTAGTGGGATAGTACCTGTGATCAGTATTTATCATAGTTTTACATCAGGCAAGTGGCTGTTTATACAACTCAGTTTTTTAAATATGCCTAATTCCATCCAAAATGCAGAGACAATTTAAGTGAAAGTCATGGTCTAATCATGGTGTAATTTTTGGTCCTTGTTAAAAATGGTTGCTAGGTAAAGGGGTAAAGGGCATGGAATAACCTCTAAGTCATATTTGCAGCCCATGTCTAACCAGGAAGTGAAATTATAAACTTGAAAATTAGGGAAAAACTTTTCAATAAATCTTAAACATAAAGATGTTAACTGCGTTTTACTGAAACGAGAAGTCTAACCTGACATACGCAATTTAAAGAGTGATTTGTTTAGAAAAATAATCCATGAAGTAAACATTTCATAAATTCCTGTATTAACACATTGCTATTAATCTGAATTCAAATTTAAAATCAATGTTTATATTTATTATGCAGTGTCTGGACCCCATGACTGTTAACCTGTGTTCTGTGACCCGTGCTCGGATCAATGTACAAGTGTAATGGACGTAGGCCTATAGAAGGTGCGAAGGAGGAGGGGGCGAGGAGGGGGCCGAGCTAACAGTGAGTGGCAGCCGAGCAGAGCATGTGGCAGACTGGAGGAGAGGGACTCACTGGTGCTGCTGGGGACCAAACGGAGGAGCAGAGCCTGGACCTGACCCGGAGCTCGCCTGGGACCCGTGAAGGCAGCGTCATGTTCGATAACTCCAACTACCCCTTCAACTGCTTCAACTACGATGGAGACGGATACCCCAACTCCACCTCCGACGAAGACAAGAAAATGTGCCGCCCGGCTTACAGGTACCAACCGTTTAGCGTTTACAAAAAGTACTCCTATATAAAGTTCTTTAAAGTCAACTATTATGTATCATTTTTTATTTTATTGTTAATTAAAGATTGCTGTAAATATGTGTTATTGATGTATGAATGTAAAGCAAACCATAGGCTGTAAACACAGAGATGTACGTTTAAAAAGGGCTGGACAATATGTCAAAAAAAGAATCTTTTTTTTCTCACACAGATTAATATTGATTTTAGATTTGATTTTGTCTTATTAAAAACTAATAAAATGGCTTTCAAATTTAATTAATTAATTTAGCTAGCATAAACAATAGACACATTTAATAATTACCACAAAAAAGTTAAATTTATTCCTCCAGTCTGACCTCTGCTCCAAAACACATGCTTTTACTGACTGGATCGGTGTTGGACTTCTTGATTAAAAAGACCCAAGCTAATCACTGACAAATAGAAATTATAGATTCTCAATCTGAGCTCAAATTGTATTAATTAAACAGTCCTACTTTTAAACCACCAAATCATCAGCACAGTCATTCACACCAAGACAGATCAAATCACAAGTTTGTAAAATCTCATCATAGGTATTTTGGTTGCACTCTTTCGCATTATCTTTCTTTGTATTGATACAGCATTTTAAAAAATAATAAATGAAGAAGGCATAGTGGAGTAGAGACCTTTCTTCTCCCAACTTTGATTTAGGCCTAAAATCCATTTATTTCAAAAGGTGTTTTTTAGAAAGATTCATAATAATTTTATTCCAATTCATTATTACAGCACATCTTACACTGGATTAGAATAATCTTGTTTTTATTCATTTTAAGCATCAATGTATGATTTTCATTGATGTTAAAAGTAATGCAAAAATGCATGCTTATCAAGGCTGACTTAAATAAATATGTATGATGTGTGTTTAGTTACATAGCTCTGATCGCCATGGCGATCCAGCAGAGTCCGGAGCAGCGTGTGACTCTGTCTGGGATCTATGAGTTCATCATGAAGAGGTTCCCGTACTATCGCTCCAACCAAAGGGCATGGCAGAACTCCATCAGACATAACCTGTCCCTCAACAGCTGCTTCATCAAGGTACAGCACCTACAAGACATGATACAGGTCACGGGATACAGGGAGGGTCAAGTATGTCATGACTGACTACTTTATAATATATTTATTATGTGAATTATAAAGGCATGTTAACCCAAAATTGCATATTGAAATATGGATTATACGGCTGATTTCCTTTTCAGCCTAATAGGAATAAAGAAATGTGTATATTATTTACCAATACTATTCTACATTATTATACAAGGTAGACGCACCTCAAATATCTGTTCAAAGATTACTTTGTACAGACCTATAATATACATAATTAAAAATGTATACAGAATAATAAATCCTCACACTTGTGTAAAATTTGTAGTTTTGATAAAGCATGTGTTTGTATTTAGGTTCCTCGGACTGAAGGGAACGAGAAAGGGAAAGGAAACTTCTGGACTTTTGCCACAGGCTGTGAGTCGATGCTGGACCTGTTTGAAAACGGGAACTTCCGACGTCGCCGGCGCAGGAGGAATATGAAGATGGGCCTACGGGAGGCGGAGCCTCCCTTCCACCCTCTGGAAAGTAACCCACCCGCCCCCGCATCCCGCCGCTGCCCCCCGGACTCACCCCTGTGCCCCCTCCATCCAGAAAGACAGCGCCCTCCGCACAACAACATGGCCGACAGCTCCAGCCAGGGCAAACCAGAGTCTGAGATCAAGTTCAGTATCGACTACATCCTGTCCACTCCAGACCCTCCTCTGCAAGGCTTCAGGACCACCCATGGGCCACTTCACATTGCACCCACGGGTGCACCCATACACGTCCTGGAGCCTCAGCATCTCAATCTGCACTTCTGGACTCTATGAGAGAGAGACAGGAGCCCGGACTGAGTCATGTGTGCTCATTATGAGTCTGGGAGCACTGGAAAACAACATGAACAAAAACAATCTGCCAAATGTAAATGAAGCGTCCAAGTCGCTCACATGGGGCTGGTACATGTTGTGTAAACTCTGCAATGTGAATACTACAGGCCAGTGCAGCCACAGCACTCGTGTTGTTATAACCATGTTTGGTGTTGAGTGTTAGTATTAGAATATTCGGTTTACAGGGTCTATGTGTATGCTCTAAATTAGAAACTAATTATAAATACTTTACTGAATTATTATTTTATAAATATACTGAATTAAAAATATTTTTAATTCAGTGTTTATATCATTAAAAAAAGTTTAAGAATTTCAAAGAACATTGGGAATTGGTATTGTTTATATTTATGTCTTACCACCATTTTAAGAGAAAAATAACATTATATGATATTTGGATTTAATATTTATGTATAATTTTCAAAACAATTACATTTAAAAAATAGATAAATCAAAAAATGAATAATGATAAGAATATAAACCCATCAATCTAATTACTACTACAAAAGATATAATTTTAAGTCAAGGTTTATCTAAACCCTAAAACCCTGATCATAAATCAGATTATTTAGTGTATAACCAAATGTTGCACACATCAATCACAAGATCAGAGCT